>NC_034611.1:15343110-15386642 GCF_900095145.1 Mus pahari | reverse complement strand
TCTCTCTCTCTCTCACCATTCTTTTTCTGTATTCTTTCTTTTTTTGGATATTTTATTTATTTACATTTCAAATGTTATCCCCTTTCCCAATCTCCCCTGCAGAAACTCTCTATCCTATTCCCCATCCTCCTGCTTCGATGAGGGCGTGCCCCCACCCACCCCCCACCCACTCCCGCCTGCCTCCCTGCCCTCTCGTTCCCCTACACTGGGGCATTGAGCCTTCACAGGACCAAGGGCCTCTTCTCCCATTGATGCCTGATAAGGCCATCCTCTGTTTCATATAGAGCTGGAGCTACGGGTTCCTCCATGTGTACTCCTTGGTTGGTGGTTTAGTCCCTGGGAGCTCTGGTTGGTTGACATTGTTGTTCTTCCTATGGAGTTGCAAATCCCTTTTGTCCTTCAGTCCTTTCTCTAACTCTTCCATTGGGGACCCCATGATCAGTCCAATGGTTGGCTGCAAGTATCCACCTCTGTATATGTCAGGCTCTGGCAGAGCCTTTCAGGAGACATCTATATTAGGCTCCTGTCAGCATATACTTCTTGGCATCCACAAAAGTGCCTGCGTTTGGTGACTGTATAAGGGATGGATCCCAAGGTGGGGCAGGCTTTCAATTATGAGGTAGCAAAGAAGTAATTTTATGATGGTGGTCACCACAGCATAAGGAACTGTATGAAAGAGTTGCAAGCATTAGGAAGGTTGAGAACCACTGCTGTAGTTCACCTAGTTGACATGGAAAAACAGTGTGTAACAAAAACTGATACAGAGCAATTTGGGCTGGAGGGACCCTACATTTTCACTTTGAATCCCCTAACTCTGGTAGTCTAGGTCTAAGAATCACCAGTGGCATATAATTCACCTGATGAGCAAGTGCAGCTCTGGTCCCAGGTATCTAGCTGTGGAGCTGTGATGAACAAGGAAATACATGGGCCTGTAGCTTAGCTTTTCTACTTACGACCCATGCAACTCCCTCATCTACAAAGCCGAGATGCCAATTGTCTATACCTCACCACTCAAGTCTACTGAATGGAAGTGTGTTGTAAACTGTATAAGCCTATGACAAAAAACACTTCACAGCAGTGTCTGCTCCATTGGCAGTCTCAAACCAGAAGAAACCCTAGATGAAGTTAGGTAATCTGAACTTCAGAAAGCTAGGTAGCCCTGCTATGGATATGGAGGACATGAACATGGTCTTTCTGAGAAGAATATGTAACAAACATGCCTAATAAATGGGGAGCCATGTCTTGGTCCACAGAATCAAGAGGCTCACAAATGGACAAGTCCCACACTGCTTTAAAGCAGTGATGGCACAGTACACCATGGCAGCCACAGTACAGCATGGCGGCCTGTGGTCGAGAGGAAGGCACTGGGATCCACGGCAAGGGCACAGCCTAATGGCCCATCTCCTTCACACTAGGATCCCCTTCCTCCAGGACTGTCAGAGCCTGAGGAAGGCAGCAGAGAAACAGCACCCTCTCTTTCTGAAGCAGGCTTATTAACCTCATAAACATGTAAGTCCTCTTTACTGAGCCGGATCCGTAGATGCAGAGTTGAGCCACCTTGTTACTCTTAGCCTGTCTATCATGTACCAGAATGCTGCAGAACAAAATCTACTACAATACCGGACGAATCATGATCAGTATCCTGTGTATACTCACACGCTAACAAATGTCTAGGTCTAGGTATGTCCACCCTCTCAAGGGCCTCTGAGCACACAGAATGCCACCTTGAGCAGGTACAAATATAGGTCTAAGAGCCTTCCCTGTGAAGGGAAGTATGAGATGGAACTTTCCTCACAAAGTGGGCCTGACCCAAGCACAGGTTCTTCTTGCAGCTCTCTTAGCTGTCAGGAGTCTCTGATTTCTAGATGACATGATATTATCACCCCCCACCCAGTGACATTTCCTATATTATATTTGTTAAGATACCAATCTATTATGGACATTTAAAAAACATGGTGTTTGTTTTGCTAAAGAGAGACACCATGACCATGGCAACTCTTATAAAGGAAAGCACTTAATTGGGGCTGGCTTAGTCCATTATTATCAGTCATGGCAGGAAGCATGGAGGCACAGAAGCAAACATGGTACTGCAGAGGTAGCTGAGAGTTCTACGTCTGGATCAATAGGCAGTGAATGACACTGGGCCTGGCTTGAGCTTCTGAAACCTCAAAGATCCCCCTTCCCAGTGGCACACTTCCTCCGACAAGACCATTTCTACCTCAACAAGGCCCAACTCCTACTAGTACCACTCGCTGTAAACCTCTGGGGTCGGTCCATTTTCACTGAATAAAGATTCGAGAAGGGCTGCTGAACTGCACATACAGACAGATTCAATCCTCTTCAGCAGGCTGATGCATTCGTAGGACATTGGGGGGATGGAGGAATCAAAAGTTGCCAGGACTTTTAGCCAAATCCACAGAATGAGAAGAATGTCATGCTTGCTTGCTTATATTTGCTTATATTTTTGAGCTGATATTTGTGGTTTTAATGGAAAACTTGAAACGATCTTATCATATAGTTTGAAATGAAGCATAAAATTGCTAAAAATAAGGACTAATTTCAGCACCATTTGTATACAGAGTACTATAGCACAGAGTACTAACTGCACATTTATGAAAGCTGACTCTAGAGTGGCACTCCTGTGAAGTGCTTGGGACCTTCGGTAGGCTGACTTTAGGTCACAGGGATCTAACCTTGGAGATTAAATGACCCTTATCATTCTGACTTGAGATGTGATGGATTCTGTAATTCATACTCTTACATGAGCAGAATAGATATAGGTCCTATCTGTGTCTTGTCTTTGGTCTTCTAAAACCATAATGTAAATATGTAAATTGGAAAGACATTTGCTGTATGAATTACAGATTTTTTAGATGGTTAAATATTCTTGGATACTGATAATACACAGGGACATGTGCATGGGGGCGCGCGCGTGCACACACACACACACACACACACACACACACACACACAGGGGTTGGGGAGAGGAAGTGGGAATCAAGAAGCCATCCCTAACTGGAGTGAGTCAGGGAATGCAGAGAAGAGTAACAGACGGTGACTTCAGACAAGACAACACTGGAGATACTAGGTAAGTGATGGTTCTGTAATATACATGTATTAAGACACAGGTAAGTGTCAAATAAGTTATGAGCAGGGGAGTAAGACAATAAAAATTTCTAATTGATAATTGGAAATTCGGCAGGTGTGAGAATAGAGGTTAAAAGCGGAAAACTGGGATGGGCTAGGTCAGTAACAGAATTTTCTGGGAAGGAAAGATGGTCAGAAGGAAGGCTGCCTCAGAGAAGGGTCTACAGCACCTGATGTATGAAGGAGCAACATATTAGGATCAGACACTCAATGAGGCTTGCTCTCTGAAGGTTTGCTCACTGGCTGTCATAAGGAACGTTGTTTGTCTGAGAACTTAGCGTTGAGTGTGTCATACAGAGTTAGGTCCATTGTCTCTGTTCCTTTTACTGCTGTTTTGATAAAATACTCTGACAAAACAATTGAAAGCAAAAGGATTTCTGCTGCCCATCCTTTGATTGCCCGTTGGGGTAATCAAAGCAAGAGGGGCTGGCATCTGTTATATAGTGTTTACAATCAAGTACAGACAGCTATGAATTCATGACAGTGTTCAGCTTACCTTCTCTGCTTTATACCATCCACTGTCCCTCACCCAGGGAATGATCTCACAGGTAAGGTGGGTCTTCCCTCATAAATTATCCCAATGAAGAAAATCCCTACAGGCATGGCCTGATGCCCACCTGCCAGGTGATTCTAGATTCTGTCAAGCTGACAATTAACACATGGCGTTTCAAGACTGGGAAGCTTGGAGAATATGTTAGCTAAAGACCAGACATACACACAGTGTTGTCTCCTTCACTGACAAAGAAGACCTTCCCAAAGACAAGGGAATACAACCTGAAACACTACCAGGCTTTCTGTCACAGCTTTAAGAACAGAAAAATGGTTTCTTGAACTAATGCAAGAAAACTGAGTTTTTAATACAATTTCATCTCACACTATGGCAGATAGAGAGCAGAGTGGGAAGAACATATACTCTAGTACTTGCCAACCATGTGGTCTTTTGAACATGTGTCCCATGCACATCTCAGTACATAAAACACTCTTTCACTCCATACGGAGAAATGGCAGTAGACACGTCAGACATTTAGAAAAAAATAAGAAGCTTTGTATTGCTTGGGACCACTGCAGCTACCATGCCTGCCTTCTTCTCTAATGTACATGCTCTTACAGTCTCATGCAACAGCTCTTAACTTTAGCCTCTTTATTTCCCTTCTTAAACATATGGAATTATTCTAATAACAAACTAGACATCCGTATTTCTCTTTTTTATCATTCTATCTCTATTTCTCATTCAATTTCCATTGTCCAAATTCCCACAACCAAGTTCTCTGTTGTGTTTATTACTCTTTTGCTGAAGAGAAGTCAACTGGTGTCAAGGTTAAACAGGCTTGACATTAGAGCCCTGGGTTCAATCACAAGTTGCCCTTAGGCCTGACGTTTACCCTCTTTGATCCCTGCTACAGTGTGAATTGGACTTATGATGTTCCCCACAGGCCTGTGTGTCAGAGGCTTGATTTCCAGGCTATGATACTCGGTAGTAATATGCCCTATAGTAGGGAGTTAGGTCCTCAGAGGAGTATATTTTCAGGGGGCTATCGGAAGCTACCCTTTTCTTCATCTTTTGTTTGTTAGTGATAAAGTGGCCATATTACTGTGTCACATGCTCCACTTAACAATAGAATGGCACTCTCAATTAAAAATAATGAATCTGTCGATCACATACTGGGACCTCCAAACTGTGTGCCAAAGTACACCTTTTCTCTTTAGAGATCAATTACTCCAGGTATCTTGCTATGCTGTTGAAAAGTTCATGAAAATAGCCCCATTTCCTTTCATCTACACACTAAGATTCTAATGCTTTCATTTCAGGGTATGAGTGAAGGACAGATGTGGTATGAGCCACCTCCAGCACAGTGTTCATTTCCATATTTTGAGCTCAAGTGCAGCCTGGCCTTCATTTCTGTAGATTCAATCCAGTGACTACACTGACCATGATACTATCATGATCCATCTCTATGGATAATTAACAACTGTGTATACAAGACAAGAGAATTAGTCTTTTACGTGATTAAAAGGGCATTTGAAATGTTTCAGAGATCTTAATTGGTGGCAGTATTATAATCAATAATTCTTAAAACTCACGAGAAATATGTATTAAATCCTCAAAAATTGGACTTAGATTTTCTATCCAGAGCTAGAGAATTCTTTTTTTAGAGAATGAACTATCTACTTCTTCTTACAGAAACCTTTTTAGAATAAACATCTAAAACCTTAACTGCTTTTGCAAAAGAATGCCCTATCTGTTCCTTCTTGTTAAAGAGCTCTGGCTGGAACATGAGTCTCATTACAGAAGCTGACTTGCCCTGGTTCCTGAGGAGACCTTGCTCAAGGTCAGCTGAGAGGGCCCAGGGGGCGCCCCACCTGACTGTGCTGGGGAACCTGAACTCTGAGTCATTCTCTTGGCAAAGAGCTCTTCTGGGAAGAGAAAAGCCAGAGGTGCTGGTGTGAGAGGAGGCTGAGTCACGGTAGGGAACACAGGGATCTTTAGGGAGGAATTATTGAATCCAAAGGAAAGAAGAAGTTTGAGAAAAACTCACATGGCGTTTGAGTCAGGATCAGTTAACACCAAAAAGTGTGCAAGGGCTGCATTTATTCTCAGTGATTTCTCAAGCATCTAGTGGGCACAGTACGAAAAAATTACCATTTACCTCACAGAAGTTTTGAAGACATTAACTTTTCAAGGAGAAACTGACTTTATCAGTTACTTAAGTTTAAGATAGCAAGAAAGCAGAACCAAAGGGAGCTATGTTTGTTTCCTGAAGTTGCATCCTCTGGAGGGCCTTTCATCTAAGTGAGTGGTGACCTCATCTCGTACAATGACATAGGCCATGTGTTCAGGGGTTCTCTTGTTCTAGGATAATTAAACTAAAAAGTCATTTGAGGAAAAGAGTGCAGTAAGTTTTTTTTTATTTCTATCATTTCATGCCTTCATTTCCCTTTTTAGTTTCTTTGAACAGGGAGCCATTTCAAACACCCAGTGTCTACTCGAAAACAACATCATTCTAAGTCCACTGTTGAGAGCACTGAAAAATGCTGGTGATGGAAATACATATGTAACCATAGGGATGTTAACCTAGACAATGCACTAGCTTATATAGGAACAGAGGTTAAGGACCATCAGGGTGCTAACCTATACAGTGCACAACCTTATATGGGAACAAAGCTTACGGACCATCGAGATGCAAAAAGAAATTGGTAGATAAAAGCACACGGACAAGAGTGAAACAAAACGCATACTTCTTACATTTCTTGCAGCACTTAAAGGAATGTTTGTATGTCATTTAGGAGAAAACTGCAAAGGATTACATCAACAAATCTAGGTAATTTTTACTCACTGACCTGACCCTATCAGAATTAACCAGGGCAAGGCTAAGAATTGGTGTGGATGACCCAGCTAATACGTAGATAAAGCACACTGTTCAATCTTTCTAACCATCCAAACACAGGATCTGCATCAGTAGCTCTGATAAAGTGCCACATAATTACTTAGGCCCAGGAAGGTACCTGACTGCCACCCCTGGATACCAAGAAGAGAACCTCCTCTCTTGTGCTCATACTGTACCAAATATTTCCTTCCCCTTCCTCTGACTTATCAGTATCTCTATTGACTTCCTGTTCTTCCCATTTGGCATTTGGGAGAAGATGGTAGACAGACAAGAGTGACCAGACCAATCCATTGGCTTGGTCAGAGAATGGGGGAGCTGAGGTGTCCTGTTCCACAGATCTCCCTGGTTATTTTCCTGTCTCTAGGGATGCAAGTATAATTGTTCCTAGCAGGTACCTGTTGAACATACACATCACGTAGGCACATGTGTGAACAGGAGTAGAAGGATCACAACAGGTGTTGAAATGTCATGGTTTGTGCCAAACCTTTTCAGGCTTAGCACCGTGTCTCAGGAGACCCCTCAGTAATGGATTTACTAGGATGGCTACACACCTTAGAACACTGGTTCTCAACTTGCCCAATGCTGTGGTGTCTGCCCCCTCCCCCACCAAAATAAAATTATATTCATTGCTACTTCATAACTGTAATTTTGCTACTGTTATAAATCATAGTGTAAATATCTAGCTCTTCTAATGGTCTTAGGTGACCCCTGTCCTAAGGATCGTTCGACTCCCAAAGAGGTCCCAACTCATGGACTAAGCACTGCTGTTCTAGAACAGTGCAGAGTGGAGAATACAGGACCCGTTGGAAGCATTCCCTGCTAAATATACCCGTGCAGAGGTACAGTTCTAGAACTCTAGCTCTACCAGGGTTAGAGAAAGAAGACATTGAGTTTTGTTCAGCCAACTGAAGCCCCAGCTTCCATATGAGAACCTCCAGCTAAGATAATGGCGAATAAAGCTCAGGGGGCAGTGTTGAGGGATGCCAGGGTCTTTCCCTGAAATTAGTTCCATGCTGTAGACTGCAGACTTCCATCTTGCTTAGGATGATCTTCTTTGGTGGCAGAGTTAGACTGGGAGGTTCCTGAAGAAGTGATAACATCTGCCAAGCGTATCTTACACAATGCAATAGAAGCAGTCATAAAATGCATGGTGGACTATGTAAGCGATGACATATCACATGTGCATGCTGGGAAGGGGCTGGAAGAAAGCTGTCCATCAAAGTGAAGGCCAGGTTCACCTGCTGTGTGGTCGGAGGTTGTGGCCCTGTTACTACAGAAGACCTTTCCCACTCCTTGTCTCACAGAATGTGTGACTCAACTAGAGAGAAATAGGTAGGATTTTTCTAACTCTTTCCAACATTTTTGGTTGATAACATTGAGCTCTTTGTCCTTCTAGAAAGGGATCCATTTACTTCCTATCTAGCCACTGCTTATCCCCTTCTGCAGCCTGTTCTTGGGTAAATGGGTCTGACTAGGAGAGGAGAACCAGAAAGATTTCTGTGTTGTCTCTGTGGAAGAGACCAGAAAGAAGACCTAGGCATGGCTGCCTATGTATTCAAGCACCTTGAGGCCATGTCTGCAGGTCTGGCTGATCTGTAACATCTATCTGTTCCTCTGTCTCAGGCCCTAGAGTGATATTCAGCCTCTGTCCTCATCACTCTGATTCTCATGATGGCCATCAGCAAAGCTCACCACATCAGCACCCAGGACCCACATCCTCATCTCCTCCCCAATCATGAGTGTTTACTTCTCATCCAGGGGCAAAGAGGCTCATTTCTTAAGTTGTCTTCAAGCTCAGGCATATAAGTAGAGCCTTCTGAATACCTGGGAGGTTAGTGGTAAACATCCCTGTTCATAGCAAATGGCAATTATTAGCACATATACAGACAAGAAATGCGAAACCTTGGCAAGAGCATCTTGGTCATGGCTGGGCTTACTTATTTATTTAGTGTCTGAGAGCAAAATATTTAAAACCCCAGGCTCTTTGTCTTAATAACAATGACACAGATTTCGGAGGCAATCAATATCTTCTGCTTAGAACGGAGGAAAGCAAAGCCATACACTTACCTAAAAGGCAATGCGTATCTTATGGAATGCAGACAGAAGCCAAGGAAAACCTTCCTTGCTTAAAGCACTCTCTGCAGCAGGAGGTATCTGAAACAAACAGGAAGAGAAGGCTGCTAGTGTTTTTATATTGGGCAAAAGTAGGGAGACCATTAAATGTATTCAGCAACAGAAAATGATAATTCCATTAAAATTAGCTAATATATTTAAATACTAGGTAGCAGACACACAAGCAACACAAATGCATTCATTTTTGTGTATTTTATTTATAAGGTACTTCTACATTTCAACCCCTGCTTTACTTAGTTTTTGGAAGAGAATTTCACCCCAAGAACAGTTCTACAGAAAGACCAAGGTGAAGTTCGATGAGAGATATCACATAAGCACAATATCAGCACTGGCTGCTGCAACCACCCACAGAGCAGGAGACCCAGGCCCACCCAAGGGAGAACCTAGTAAGCATCAATCGGCAAGCTGGAGCAAAGATCCTGGTAGCCACAGGATGTTCCTGCTATAAGTAGCTCTTTGTTCGTTCGTTCATTCATTCATTCGTTCATTCATTCATTCTGCAAGTACTGACTGAGCATTTTCTATGAGCCACATATTGTTCAAGGCTCTAAGGGTTTAAGACAAAAATCTGTGATTTGTTGGAATTTACAATCCAGAGAAGAGTAATTGGGGAAGAAAAACAAAATAAAAAACAGATACCATCAATGTCCTGCTGACATGAGGGCACTTAGAAAAGCATAATGGGAGTATGGCAGAGAACCCTAGGGAAGCATGCTCCAGGCAGAGAGAAAAGCCAAGGTCTTAAGGCCAACTGGCCTGGCTGTGCAAGGAACCCAAAGGCCAAAGGGTTGGGGGGGAATGTGACTCACCTCGGGGGTGACCAGTACACGTATGTGGCACACATAGGGAGACTATGCAAGGCAGAAGCTTGGAGAATGTTTACTTAGAAGGCAGGCTGGGAAGAAGCAATTAGACACACCAGGCCTAAGAAGAGCATGGCTTCCCCAGGCTATCATGCCTGAGTGCTGCTGGCTGCCCAGGCTAGCATCAAAGAGGAACAGTCTTGCAGACTCAGCCAGTGGGGTGCTATGACAGTTCCAAGTAGAGGCTACTCACTTAAAGGTTTGAAAAGGAAATCATAAAAGCTGGTTAGGGAAAGCACTATAAGACTGGCTAGCAGGTTCCTTGACTAAAGAATAAACACAATACCCATTTTTCATTTAGAAATCTTTACATACAGTAAAATATGGCAAGAACTCTTGGCCTTTTAAGTTATACTCCCTTTCCAATTCATCAAAACTTAAAAGACATCTAAATTTAAAGCACATGAATCTTGCAGAAACTACTTTCTACAGGTGCTGGAAAAGCAGATGCCGTAGTCATGGCAAGGTGCAGCAGAGAGCTATAGTCTAAGGCCAGGTTTTACAAGCAGATCTTTACTGAGTATCTGGAAAACAAAGGACAAATTATTTAAGAATCAACTGGCACCCAAGACCAGAAAGAGCATTTTGTGGCAATGCAAACAAATCCAAATTAATCATAATTAATCATTGAATTACTTAGAATATAACAGTCATCAACATGTTTTGTGATTCTTTCTAGGTGAATTTCAAATAAGTGGGTACATTATTAAGTCCACTGTGATGCAGATTAACAATAAAAATGTTTCCAGGCAGCAACCGTACATGTATTCTGAGACAAATTAACAGAGGAAGAGAGTAAATGATAGTTTATATTTCTTAGGTGTCTAAAATAGAACATGACGATACTTCCAGCATGAGTAGCAGATGTGCTGTCTCAAGGAGAAAACTAGAAAGCTGTGGTCCAGGCTGCATCTTCAAACACGTCTTCTTCCTCCTCATAATGAACTGGCTCCCTCACACTGGGATCACCAAATCAAGGCAGAGCTCTGCTTCTGCTCCCACTACTGGTGATTTAGTGTCTGTCTTTCCAGGGAAGCACTTCTTGCAGAAGAGTCAAGCCTTTTATTTTTTTCCCCAAACTAAACCAAACCAACCAACCAAAAAAAAAAAAAAAAAAAAAAAAAAAAAAAAAACCCAACCAAACAAACAGTAAACAGAGTCTAGCTTATGGTAAACATCTCTTATTGCAGAATAAAATAATAAAAGAAGAATAGATCTATTTTAATTCTTTTCAGATCCAGGCAATTTCAAAAAGAATCAACCCTGAAATATTCATCAACTGCTAATGACATCTTTCTGTTTTGGGGAATCACAGGTACCCAAGTTTCCAGGCACAGCCACCAACAGTGCTGCCCCAGAATTCCTGTGCCCAGCAGCTACACTTCTCATTGCTCTTCTTTGTGACAATTATTTTTTCAAACCCTATGTAGTGCTGTGATTTAGTGGCATATCATACTCTATATGAAATGGATTGCTACATTTAAACCGGTTCCTGCGTCTGTAATTATAAGCTTCCAGAAGAAATAGACAGAAAATATCAAATACTGTAAATGGTTTATCTATATTCAGTTTTGATATACTGGGAATTGAACCCAGGACTTCTTGCATAATAGCCAAAAGTTCTACCAACTGAACTGTACCCCAGCCCCCTGAAAATGCATTAGTTCTTAAAGTTATCATATTTTATGTTCACACTGATACACTTATTTTTGATTGGTCAGAGCTATCATTTTTCTTCCAATGAGCTACAAAATTAGGAGGAGAATGCATAAAATTTTCAAGTGTCAGAAAACAATCCCTTTTTATTTTCTTGTCTCAAGGATAGATTCTCCCTTATGTACAGAGAACAAAATAGCTAAGTGGTAAGTCTGAAGAGAAAAGTGTATGTCTTCATGTTGCTTTGCAAAAACACCAACTTCCTTTAGTTCTTCTATGAAAATAGCCTTGTAGTAGATGTTACCTGGGATCATGGGCCAACAGAAGACAATGCACAGTACACACATTTATTCTTCAGGTTTTAAGAAATTCCTTAAGGCATGGTGATTCTTGAAGAGCCATCCTCAGCCCCAGGGCACAGACATCACTACTTTCTAGCTTTCCACTAACACACAGCACTTGGGTGCAGCTCACAGGAGGGGCCCTGTGCGGTCTGATAGGGGGGAGTGCATCCGCAGTAAATAATGAAAAGACAACAGCCCTCTACCTTTAAGGTGATTCCCTTAGAGAGGTAGGGAGTATTGCAGCAGACTAAGAAGGAAGGAAGGGCTGAGGATACAGCTCAGTGGCAGACAATTGTCCAGCACGAGTTGGGCCTTACAAATAAATAAATTGAGGATATTATATATAAATAAGGATATTATATAACTACGTCAATGTATCTCTCCCCAGATGCGTGTCTGAGCCTAAGTTTTAAAAGGCAGAACGGTTCTGTCTATGTCTGCAATAGGAAGAATGTCAAGCCAAGAATGATGGGCATACAGAAGAGATGCCTGGACTTTTATAGAAAAAACAAACAAACAAGCCATCATGACCGATTATAAATTTTAAAGTGTCAAAAAAATATCCATTTTTATTTTCTGTTTTCAAGCATAGATTCTCCCTAATGTATTAAGAACAAAAAGTTAAGTGATAAAAGTGTACGTTGTGTTACTTTGCAAAAACTCGGATCTCCTTTTAGTTCCACTATCAAAATAGTCTTTTAGTAGACGCTGGCTGCTGTCGTGGGCCATCAAGAGGCCCATGGCTGGGAGTGTATCAGGGTGGGCACTGTCCACAGTGAGGGTGGATGAGGTTTGTATGCAGCAGGTGTCATATGAAGAATGGCTGTGTGTTCATTTCACCCCCCACGGTGTCTCACAGCTGAACACATCTTCCCACTATCTCAAGACACAGAGACAGTCTATCACTGCTAAGGGCTGCCAAAGCCACCGTGCCAGACTCCATTACTGGTCATGAAACTTCCACGATGCTTCTACTTTCCTCTTGAAACTGTTACCTGAGTAAATGCTGACTGGATAATTTATTCCTTCCCAGGAAGATTTGGGAGTGAGGGCATGTGGTGCGGTAGGGTGTTTCTGAAGTGTTTCTCTGCCCAAACTGTGTACTGGACTGCTTTAAGCAGGATACAGACTTAGATAAGAGAAGTTATTCTCACAGAATACATAAACTGCAATCTTGGCTTTTCAGGACCAGGAAACAATTGCTGACAGTTTTTAGAATCTGCCTGACTCTCTCTGCTGATAGCAGACGCATGGTGGCAGCTGGCCAGCCCTGTGACTGGTGACTCAGGACACAAGTTTCTGTGGAGTCTGCAGGCTGACACAGAAAGACATCGGTTTTTAAGTTTACGGACTAGGAGAGAGGCCGGGGCTCTGAACCCAAAACAAGCTTGTTTCGGGGGATTTTTTGAACCTTGGTCTTGCTAATGACTACGTTTTCTTTCATAAGAGACCACCTTTATTGCAGAACTTAAGATTTTCTTATCTCCCTGTCTTGGAAAATGAACCAGGCAATTCTTAACAGAATTAAAAACTGTTGAACATGGTAAGAACACATCTCCCTACTGTGACATTCCAACTGCAAGAGCAGCATCTTCTGAACAAAGCCTGGAGGCAAATACTTCCTCAGGCGTGGTTGATAAATACCTACATGTGTCTGCTTCCCAGAATGAGACCTGCCAACACTCGCTGTACTAAAGAAGCTTCATTGAAACTACAAGAGGTGAGACAAAGAAACCCATCCAAAATGAAGGCTGCACACATCTGTGAAGAAACAATAGCACGCTATTTCTCCAGCTAAAAGCCAGAGAGCAAACCACGAGCCTTCTGCCATCCTCTAATTAAAGTATGATCAACTAAATTCTCCTTGATTTGGAATTAACTGGGAGTCAGGACTCGAAGTGAAGTCAACAGTCCTGACATATACCAACAAAGACACCTAGAGAGAAGCAGCATCGGCTTTCCCAAACAGAAAGGAACCAATAAGAATCACTCCCAGGCACATGCACCCTTGCATGCAGGTGAAAACAAGGCTCCTCCGTGAATAGACAAGCACTCTCTCTCTCTGTGAGAATGTCTTTTAGTATGGAGCACTAACACATAGTGCACAGACAGCGTCAACAAAGCAAGATCAAATTAGACAGATGACACTATCAGCACGCTTCATTTCATGCATGGCTGTGTTGCTCATAAGAAAGACTGGAGTAATTACCGTGAACTGAGACTCCTTCACTGACCTCCCCCTGCAGCTAGCTGCGGGTCCTTATTCCACCGAGCCTTTGCAACAAAGAACACCTGCTCTGCCGGGTCGGACTCCTTCTTTAATGTAACCAACCGAGCACCTTGCCTATGTTCTGCAAGAACACAGCACAGTGCCTCTGTATCTACGTCTCTAATGCAGCATAAAGATTACTGTGGAAACCTATCAAGCGGGTGAGCAGCAACGCCAGCCAATGAGGATCAGGCACATGCGGAGTCCAGCACATGCTCTCTGAGGCACAGGCTGTCACCAGCACTGAGCAGGCTGCTAATCTAATTATAGCTAGTTTGCTAGCACAAGACTTACTGGAGCAAGGCACGGGAGCAAATTAAATTTTAATAAATTAAACCCCACAGACACAATCATCTTGATTTTCTGTCATTTTAAGGATTAATGTATCACCTCCTAAACCATAAGTGAGTTTTAAAGTGCATTCTTATTTTCCCCTCTGATCTAGAGAAACAAAGAATATTTAGATCAATGAATGTGCTACCTGCTGACTTATACGTAGACCCCAGCACTGAAGAACTGTAATCAATTTGGAGGCACAGACATATTAGTGAGGGAGCTAGAAAATCCAAGCCTAGCTTTATTTACCATCATTACTAATTTGCCACTAATTGTCAAAAGTGCTGATCAATGTCTCCTCAATATAGTTTAAAATACCATGCAAATTTCCATCCACAGTGGAAAAATGCTAATCAAGGTAACCAACCGAACAGTACTTTCACAAGCACTCACTGAAGTTTGGAGTCATTTCCCTACCTCTGTGTATAGAACACTCTTGGTTGTCTATGAATGCAGTGATCTTTAGGAAATTATAAACATAAGTGACTCTCATTAATGACTTACAGAGTAGATTATAAAACACACATTTCAGAAGTACTTGGGTTTGTAATGAGAAATTAAACTTCAGAGCTACAGTTTAGAAAGAAGAGGAAGAGCGAGCTCACCTAGCAAAGGCAACATTAGCCTTGAGATGAACGCACCTGCGCTTCCCTCTGCATTCGTCTCCGTCCTCCAGACAGATCCTATAGGGTGAGCAGCTGAGCAAGTCCGCTCATTTTTAATTCCTGGACAACAGGCTGCTCTACAGAGCCAAGTTCCACTTCAAGGATGCAGTGTAAATCTCTTACTGTCACACATTCCATTCTTTTGATATTTAGCTAAAACTTGTCGCAAAGAGCTGCCGTGTTCCACAGGCACTGTGATTTGCTCAGATATTTCTAAGAAATCGTCAAGAGAAATGGGAAATAAGTACTGACCAAGAACACATGACTCTTTGGAAAAAGAAAACAGCGTGAGGAATGGCTTGACTCATGTATCCCCATTGCGGATGATACACGCCCTCATGAGGGATGCTCAGGCAGGAATGCTGACATCCACAGCAACCTGAAACTACAAGATGGAGAGAATCATGCCAGGGAAAGTGGCTGCTGGTGTACTGCAGTGACGGGCGGAGCCCATCACAGTTCTCATGAGGCAGAACTCTAGAAGGAGCTCACTTGGTCCCTTGGACTGAGGCACAGCTCCATGCAGACTGTGGGATGCAGACTAGTAACACTTCTAAGCATTTATCTCGGAAGCATCTAACAGTTTCCACCTTCCTCTTCCTTTAACAGAAGGCTAGCTCAAAATAGGCACGAAAAAGCTGTTTGATTAATTTGTTTCTTGCTTATTTTGTTGAAGACATTAAACAGATACTTTCTAAGTGAAGGAAGCAACTGTCCTTTCTTGGATCTTAACCTCCAACACATTCCAATATTTCTTTGAACCAGAGTAACAGTTCATCAGTACTCTTTCATAAGGCCACTCTGTGAGGGGAAACAAGGTAATACATTATCTGTATATCTATGTATGCACAAGTGCCTGCACATCGCACATGCACACATAGGTAATAAACGTTTCTTTTTTGAATTTCAGTCAACTCATCCTTGAGTTGGAAAACAAAAAAGCATTCTTTCACTAGGTATAAAGGCTGGCTGAGCTGGGGAACACTGCAGGACCAAGTGTTCTGATTCTACCAGAGCTTCCACACTGACAGGGAAATAAATGGCCACTGTGTCATTACTAATGATCAAATGAGCACTAAGGACTCAGTGGACCGCAGTGGAACATAGGATTCTGAAGGAACCTATGTGGGTAAAGAGGCTGCCCAGCACTGGGGACCATTCTCTGCTGCCCCTGTGATGACAACGTCAGAAGTTGGGAAGGTTGTGAGAGCCTACAGAGGCTGGGAAGTGCAACAGGAAGAGAACCAAAACCAGGCCAAAGTTGGAAAAGAGTGGCGGAAGCCCTCAGGAAATCTAGATGATGGCTAGACTGATTCCTGTAGATCTTTCCTGTATCAGTTTCTCATGATCCCGTCCTGTTTGGTTTCATCAACTTGACACAAGCCAGAGTTAACTGAAAAGAGGAAACCACAAAGGAAAAAAAAAATGCATCGTTGAGATCAGCCTAGAAGGATCCAAGTCTGTGGGGCACTTTCTTAATCAGTGATTGATGTGGGAGGGCCCAGTATACTGTGGGTGTGGTCACACCTGGGCAGTTGGTCTTGGGGTGTAAGACAAAGCAGGCTGAGGGAACCATGAAGAGAAAAGCAGTTAGCAGTTCCCACAGCTCCCATTTCGGTTCAACCTTGGCATTTCGAAATGGACTGTAGCCCAAGATAAGCAAGGTCAATGAACTCTTTCCTCCTCAAGTTGTTTCTGGACATAGTGTTTTAGCATAGCAATAGGGAGCCTGACTAAGGCCATCCTGCACCCCACTGGGCTTAGGGTAGGAGAAGATGATTTCCAGGTACACCCAGTTTCCTCCAATTCTGTTTTGGTTTTATAAACTTGCAGAATGAGGACTAGAAATCAAGTGGCTTGTGCTTTGATAATTTCCAGACAATCCTGTTAGTTTTCTACCCTTGGAAAAATTCTAGGGCTTACACTCTAAAAAACAACCTGGTTAAAAGCCAGGGTTCTGTTGCAGTATATCTGATCACACTGTGAACTAAGAGATTGTGTTATTTACTGGAAAACCATTTCGAGTTGTGATGTGACTCAGTCTTGGCACACACCTTTAATCCCTCTGGCTGGAATACAGACACACTCACAATATACACCTTTAATCCCAAGGTAAAGTTACTTTGTAGAAGGAAGCACCCATGTTTGAAAGTGATGTCTAATTGAGTGGCAGAGAAAGTGATGAATCAGAGAAAAATTTGACAGAATAGGATCTGCCCAGTTCTCACAAGAAGAGAAAGGAAAAAGGAAGTTACTTTAGAGAGAGAGCAGTGGAGAGAGAGAGAGAGAGAGAGAGAGAGAGAGAGAGAGAGAGACAGACAGACATAGGTAAAGACAGAATGAGCCAGAGANAAGTGATGAATCAGAGAAAAATTTGACAGAATAGGATCTGCCCAGTTCTCACAAGAAGAGAAAGGAAAAAGGAAGTTACTTTAGAGAGAGAGCAGGAGAGAGAGAGAGAGAGAGAGAGAGAGAGAGAGAGAGAGAGAAACAGACAGACATAGGTAAAGACAGAATGAGCCAGAGAATGAGAAGGGATCAGAAGATTAGAACAGATTGCCAGAGTTAGTTTGAGGCCAAGAAGAGAAGCCAGATTGGATCAGTCAGCTTGTTTGAATCAGAGTTCAGAAAGAGCTCGTAAAGGTGAGCTTACTCAGCATAAGCCTCAGAGGCTGAAAACATTCTAGGCCTAGATAAGACTGTATGAAGGCTGGAAGCTTCCAGGCCTAGACCTAGGTTAACAGACTGAGACAGTGAGCCTTCGAGATGACAGTTCAGGAGAGTAAAAGACACTTCTACAGAGTTCCACATTAATGTTGGTTTGGAAGGCTCTTGTTCTCCTCAGCTAGGGAGTTTCCCCAAATGCTTCCAGATGAATATTTTTTATTTTCACTTTTATGGAAGAAGGGAGATAACAGGCTCAGGGTAGTTATGGACAGAGCTCAGACTTCAGATCCTATTTGTTTCCATATGACCCCTGCCTAATATATTTATTCTTTAGATGTAAGTGGTTTGCTCTGGGGCCTCTTTGAATATGCTGGGCTAGTGCTCCACCTAGAGCTATATACCTAGCCATCATGTTTGTTCCTACACAGCAATAATAACTCCCCATTGGCATAACCTTCAAATACTATTAGACAATCTACCACAGATTCCTAATGATTATACAGACTAACATAGCAACAATGAAGCAATATAATTATAAAAAGTTAGTATTAACAGTGTCATCCCTGGATGCTCACTGTCTCTCTGTCCTTAAGTCAAAGAATGGATGTTCACAGCATCTTCACAGGTCCTTGTCTGTCATCACTAACCTCTGTGTGCCATAAAGGAGCTAACAGGGCTCCTGCTATAGTGATAATGAAAAATTACAGTGGAATTTAAATATCAAAAAAATGGACAAGTGGCTGAGCATTGTGATGCACACTTGTAATCTTATAGCACTTGGCAGCAGAGACAGGCAATTGCATGTTTGAGGCCATCTTGCACAACACTGGGTTCAAGGCCATTCTCACAGCAAAACTCTGTCTCACAAAAAAACTCTCAACAAAAAACCATGCACACGCCGGGCCTGGTGGCGCAGGCCTTTAATCCCAGCACTCGGGAGGCAGAGGCAGGCGGATTTCTGAGTTCGAGGCCAGCCTGGTCTACCAAGTGAGTTCCAGGACAGCCAGGACTACACAGAGAAACCCTGTCTCAAAAAACCAAAAAAAAAAAAAAAAAACATGCACACATTTTAGCTGGGCTTGCCATATAAGACCCATTGCCTCAGTTACATGAAGACTCCTCCCTCTAATTTTGGCTCTGTACAGAATCAGCACCACCGTCTTTTTAATGCATCTCTGCCTGTCTTACTCAACATTGAGGAACATGAGTCATGAGTCGTGCACACTGATACTCTAAGATGATGTTCATGGGAACTTTATGGGTCTGCATACTTACATATTCACATAGGGAGGCTGACCATTTGGATCTTAATCAAAGTACATCTATAATTACAGAATATCATTTGCTATTCATGTGAGAACTTCCCAAGAACTTTAAGGGAATAGGAATCTAAACAATTACTATCTATAAGGGTCATTTCAAGAATTTGGAAATCAAATGCCAAGTGTTTTAGCAATATTGTATTGCTAGAGTATTATCATTGTATAGTTTCCTAACAGTGTTTTCTAGTTAATAATGCTGGCAGATTAACTTCTAACAGATAACAAAACTAATTCAAAATAACAAATAACACAATATTATTAGAAAAAAATGATCTGAATAGAAGTATACAAATGTCTCAGCCCCAGGCCCTCAGCAGAACACAAGAATTTGAAGTGTCTTGAAGTTTTAAAATTCAAAAAAGCACACACACACACACACACACACACACACACACACACACACACAAGCAAGCATACACATTTTGTAGCTCAATTGGGAAAAAAATCCTGAAAGGTTTACAAATGTGTATATTTTTACCCTCAGCAATTCCATGTTTGAAAACTCTGCCTGAAGAAATACCTGACATGTGTTTACTCCACAAAGGAGTTTTCACAGTATCTTTTGAAATGCCATAGCCATAAAACTCCGGAAACTCTTAATAGTCACCAACAGTCAATTGATTAAATAAATGATGGAATGTTAACAAAACTAAAGAAAAAGAAAAGAAAAAAAAGCATGTTCTCCAGAGGTGTGACCAGTCCTGGGTATGAGAAGCCAAGAAGTCAGTGCTATGTGCCAGGACCGAGACTGAACACAGACGCTTTGACACATGTCTACTGCTTCTGAGCACACTCACCTGCCTTCCCCTCCTTAGGCCCACTTCACCTGACCTTGCCCCAAACTAGCCCATCTCCCTCTTTCATGTTATTTTGGTATTTGTCTGATTTCGGTTTTGTTTACTTTGTGACCCACTGAGCTAAACCACAGCCCTGCCATGGGTATGCATGTGCACCTAGCCACTGGAGCCTGTGCAACCCATCAGTGGCACACCATGAGGGTGGTGACTCCCTCTCTCCCCCAGCTCTCAGGCTGCTAACAACTCCCTTTCAGGGAGCAGGGACCCACGAGTACCTCATCCACCCATGTCTGAACAGTGGAGGACCCAGGCTTGTGTAGTCTCTGTGCTGTAACCATATTTGCTGTGAGTGCATGGGGGCAGTGGCCAGGTATCCATGCTGTCCTCCCCAGTAGGCAGATTACATCCTTTCTAACCTCTCTTCCACTAGGACCGCATTGCTACATCATTTTACATATACATGTATCTCTATGACTTTATGTATACATAAAGGTCTTGTGAAAATGCTGGGTGTAATTTTCATGTCTACACAGTAGAGATGACGAATATATCTGAATTGTTTCATTTTATACATTATTATACTACATTAAGCATAAATATTTTATAAAATGGAATCCCCCAATTTAGAATTGAGAAAGCAACAAAACTGTAGAAGGCATCGTTAGGAATGACCGAGCCCAGGCCTTTCTGCATCGAAGCATGAGCTCTAGCACTGCACTGTACCACCAGTGCCCAGGTGACCAGTTGTGATTGGTAGCAACTGCACAGCTTCAGACTGCTGATTCTTGCTGCCTCATGCCTTGCTGGTCTGATCTGGCTCACCACGAGTCTACGAAGTACAGTCTGTCTCCACTAAACAATTTGTAAGGATGGCCCCAGGAGCAGGATTTTGATGGGCTAACCATTCCAAACTATCACTCAAACAAGTGTGCTGGGAACCAAACGCTCAGCTTGGAGCTGTCTGCAAATTTGTTGGTTGCTAGAGGTACCAGGAAAAGGGCCTGCTGGCACGGATGCAGTCCTCAGTGCTATATAAGCCTCAGCTACCTCATGCCTTAGATCTCTAGACATCTCTCTCCTTTTACCCAAAGAGATCCTTATACACGTAGATCATATAGCCTGAGTTGGGAGTCTGGGAAGAATCTGGCAAGTCTAAGGGATGGGGAAAATGGAAAGCAATTGATGTATATAAAAAGTTAGAAACATCAGCATGACTCAAGATGGACTGGAACCCGGGTGTCTTTCTGAGGCTTTCTGATTTGTTACTACTATCCTAGGATCCGAAGTAAAACGAGGGAAAGAAAGCCAACGGCATTCATTCCTGTGCCAGCTTATACTGACTAGAATTTTACTTCCGCCGTTTTGAAACCTGTGTGAATCATAGCTCAGTGACATTTGAGGATAATAGTTCTCTATGTCCTAAATAGCATAAGATATTTCCACTTACTTATGTCTCAGGGTTAATTTCACTGTTCTTTGGGACATTTTCTTTTTTTAAGTTCTACAAAAGAAAATAATGAGAAAATGGGATTTCCTTAACAGAAACTTGCCTTCAAGCACACTGAGCTGTATTCCATCTGCATGGCTATCTTCATCCAGGTTACTATTGCTGTGGTGAAACCCCATGACCAAACACAACCTGGGAGGGAAAGGGTTTATTTTGCTCACACTTCCCTATAACAGCTCATCATCAAAAGCACTTACAGCAGGAACCCACTCAAGTCACGAACCTGGAGGCAGGAGCTATGCAGAGGCTGTGGAGGGTGCTGCTTACGGGCTTTCTCAGCCTGCCTTCTTATAACACCCAGGGCCATGACACCTAGGGAGGGCACCGTCCACAATGAGCTGGGCCCATTCCCCTAATCACAAATTAGGAAAACGTGACAGGCTTGCCTACAGCCCATCTTATGTAGGCAGTTTCTCAACTGAAGCTCCCTCCTCTTTGATGACTCTAGCTTGTGTCAGGTTGACATAAAACTAGCCAGTACAAAGGCTAAGTATGTAATTACCTATAAAGCCCAAAACTGTTTTTTTTTTTTTTCAATATAAAAGAGCCACCCACGGTTTCGTTTCAGAATGCTGTGCTTTTCATGAACCATATCTGGGCCCCTGTGAGTCCCCTGCTTATACATAACAATACAGGTATATGTCCTGTTCCAAGTTCCTTTCTAGCAAGGAAACAGTTTTCCTGGTTACATAATCCTGTTAAGAGAAATGGCAATAATTATCGTACCCTTTTCATTTCAGGAGTGTTAGTCTTCTACAGTATTCATCACTCAGTAATTTGAACAAGAAAAGTATTGTGTCCTTCAAGAATGATGAACTTACATAAAAGATAATACTCTCTTGAACGAAGGAGCCAGAGAATAGTTTCTAAGTAAAGATGAAAATCTGTGTCACGCATTTAAAGATCTTTCTTAGGTGAACAATATACACACTATGGACGTAATAAAAGCAGTCCCTTCAGACATTGTTGGGACAGTCTGTGTGTTTCTGGTGAAAATCTTTGTCTGAGCTGTGAGTTCTTGCTGCATACATACGGAGGGCACCATTCCAAACACAGAGGACCCAGCAGAATAAGCATGGGAGAGACAAGTTTATTCCTGTATTACTTTTATCATGCCTGTGTTAATTGCCCTGGGAGTGAATTGCAGGATACTATATTGTTTCTTGGGCTTCTCTTTTATTTTATATTCAAAGTCTGATTGGAAGAGAATTCACATTTGATTATCCCTCTCTAATGTCTGTTCAAGGTTTCTGCCAGCCAGTGCCCTGTTTAGAGAGCTACCTTAATTCCACTGCAGGCAGATTCCCTCGGAGGGAAACTTTCCATTTCTCTTACACATACAAGAATATAACAGGTAGGTTTTTATCCAAAAATTATGACTCAAGCCTGCAAAAATGACTCTGTACTAATCACATAGAAGCTTCAAATGAATGTCCAAGAATCATTCTTTAACAGGCAAGTGTCCCAAGTACCTAAGAGATTAGTAGAGAAGTGACCCAGGGTCCCCAGGGCAGAGGCAAGAACTGTCTGCGATGTACCCTTATGATATTCCACATGCCATAGACCAGAGACGTTTTGTGGCTTTGACCATCTTCCCCATGATGAACAAGGAGGAACTTCAAATTTATTTCTGTTTTACCAACAGAAGCCATGTGATGCAAGTCCTGTACATGAAAGGTACCTTGTGTCCCCTATACTGAGGGCATTAGGCTAAGGATTAGCTTTTGTGTTAGCTTTTAGTTTCTGTAACAAATATTGGAAATAAATCAACTTAGTAGACGAGGATGAATTTAGTGTACAGGATTGGGCTTTCAGTTCATGAGTTCTATGGGTTGGGTCTTATGTTGTGTATGACACAGCGACAGGGTACAGAGCATTGAAAGTCTATTCTCCTTGGAGAAGAGGAAGAGATACGATCTCAGTCTTTTTTTTTTTTTTTTTTTTCAGCATGCAATGAGAGGATGTACAATCCCCCACTGCACCTCTTTCAGGATTCGTTACTGTCTAGTACCATTAAGGTAAGAACTAAATCTTAACAGAAGTATCTTATGGGAGCAATGCAGTTCTAAACAGGAATATGAGCTCATTTCATTTTATCTGTGGTGGTCTGACCATCAGAGTCAATTCTGCCTGCACCAAGGAAGGTAAAATTCTTCATTGTCTTGCTCCTCCAGCAGAGTGACATGGTCTGACTCCTGAGAATGAATGTTCCAGCTCTCCTGCTGGGATGCCTGACCTCACAGAGCCAGGGCTCTCCCATGGGCCTCCTTTCTTGGACAGGAGCGACAGAGAAACAGGGAGGGAAGATCTTTTGATTTGCTTGTCATTTTCTTAAAATGCCCTCATTTTCAGTAGCTGTTACACACAATGTCTCCTTGTTCTTTTTGCAAAATCATCTATGCTCTCCCAAAATATGCTGCACACTCTGTACCTTTTGGGAAAATGTATTTTACAGGAAAAAAAAAATCTCCATTGGTAACCTAGAAAAAGCAACTGCTGACAATACTGGTTGGTTGCAGCATTGCTAAATTAGCTAGGATTTTTGTAAATGTGTCTACTATATCTTCCTCTTTGATTTCCTAGTGTGGGCGGCTCCTTAATCTGTGTTCACTCACGCCTTCGCACACGAATCTTTTCGGTGTGACTATCTGACCCATGTCACAGTGAGATGGAATGCACTGCACCAAATTTTTCATATGTGAACAAACTGAAGTCATCCAACTGCAAAATGTACACTCTCCCTGCAAAAATCAATGTCAGAATCATGTATTAATGATGGGTGCCTTGTGGCAGTGTGAGCCACTAGGAGCAGCCCAGATGGGTGGTGTAAGTATTCACAGAGATAAGAAAGGGTCTTCCTACCCGAGGAGAATAACTGAAATGCCCCATGCAGTCATCTCAGCACTGTAATTTTAAGAAGGAAAGACAAGAGTCTGGAAGTGAAACAGCATATGTACAATTGATTCTGACAGATACATTCAGAAAATTCAAAAGCATTTCAATGCACAGTAAGGAAACAATTGCATACCCATTTAAAGAAACAGTAAACTGAGACCTCTGTTTAACCAGAAATGGCCACTTGAGATAGACCCAACCTGGGAATTACTCAACACACATGAAAACATATACCACACGAAGACTCATTCAGTAACATTTACAGTAGCTTTCTTCAAAACGCTTAAGAGAAACGCATCAGACAATTAATAGGAAAAGAGATACACAAATGGTGGAAAGTGCACACAGTGGGAAACTACGGTCAACAGGGTATGACTAGGTATCAGATATGAAAGATGATGCTTAAAGACATTATACTGAATGAAAGGAACTATCCCAGAGATTACTTGCTGTATGGTATCATTTATTGCATTTAAAACTAGATCCAACTGACTCATGCTGTCAGAAAAATCACTCTTTGTTGCCCAACTGTAAAGGAATAAAAGAGAAAAATTTGCTGAGATGTTGCAAGTGTCTATTCTGTGGCAGTTTCCTCCAAGAGTAAACCATTCATCTAGGGGGAGGGAGCTCCTTAAGACACAGAATATTTATACCTAGGTAAAACAAAGAGCAGGTGAAAAATCCAACCTGAGACAGAGCTCATTAAGCTCAGAAGTAAACACCAGCTTCAGGAAGTTCCTGAAACAGACCAGTTTAACAAGGCTTCTCGATACACAAGCTTGTATAACAGTAAGGACAACTGAAGGATACTCTCAGATCTGCTGAGCTACCTAAAAGAAGCAGAGACCAGTCAAGGTGGCTGGAAGAGGCTAAAACCAACTGTGTCTACCTGGAAATGACACTCTCCACCTGTTAAGTTGACTGCAGGTTGTACAATGTGCTCCAGATTTCCATTTTCTGTGACCTGTCACCCATATTAGGATGGCTTTGATAGCTTAGCTGCCTTTGAATCTTTTCTGTTCCTTTTAAGTAACTTCTCACCCATATTCCTGTAACTAACCCTAATAAAAGTCACTGGTTCACCAAGTTGAACTTGGTGGTACCCATACTCAGGTCTATCATCAGTTCGCTATTTGGGGTAAGCAGATATTTCCCTGTAGGCATAGTATCAAAGAATAACATCCCATGTCTCTATGAGAGTGAATGTATTTGTCAGAATTTACAAATTGTGCTTTGTGCATTGAGGCAGACTGGTACATAGTAAGTTCTAAGACTACCCCCCTCCTCCGACACACACACACACCTGCCGAAAAAAATTCTCCAAAATAAAACACTGACCTCATTTCTTCTTAACTTAAAATCAGAGTCATACTACTTCAAAGTTTCAAGAAAGAAGTACTTGCAGCTGGGCTCCGGTAGGTGAGGAAATTGTTGTTTTTACTTTTTTAAAAATTAATTTATTTTTTACACTCCATAACCTGTTCTCCACCCCCCATCCACCCTTCTACCACTCCACATCCCATACCTCTTCCCCACCCACCTGTCTCCACATGGATTCTCCCACCCCCCCACCCCACCTAACCCCTAAATCCCCTGGGGCCTCCATTCTCTTGAGGGTTAGGTGCATCATCTCTGACTAAACACAGACCCCTTAGTCATCATGGAAATGCAAATCAAAACGACCCTGAGATTCCACCTCACATCAGTCAGAGTGGCTAAAATCAAAATCTCATGTGACAATACATGTTGGAGCAGATGTGGAGAAAGAGGAACACTCCTCCATTGCTGGTGGGATTGCAAACTGGTACAACCACNCTGGAAATCAATCTGGAGGTTCCTCAAAAAATTGGAAATAGATCTACCTGAGGAACCAGCTATATCACACTTGGGAATATACCCTAAAAGGCCCCACCATGCCACAGGGGCACGTGTCCTACTATATTCATAGCAGCCTTATTTGTGATAGCCAGAAGTTGGAAACAACCTAGATGTTCCACAACAGAAGAATAGATACAGAGAATGTGGTTCATTTACACAATGGAATACTACTCAGCTATTAAGAACAAGGACATCCTGAGTTTTGCAGGCAAATGGATGGAACTAGAAAATATCATCCTGAGTGAGATAACTCAGACCCAAAAGGGCATGCATGGTATGTACTCACTAATAAGTGGATATTAGTCCAAAACAAACAAAAAGTACAGAATACCCATGATACATTCCACAGAACTCAAAAAGGTCAAAATGCTGAAGTGCCCAAGTGAGGACGCCTCAGTCCCACCCGCGAGAGAGAAAAAAGTTGTTTGTACTTTTAAAGACAAAAATATCCTATCAGAGAGTTCTAATGCATGCCAGTGAGAAGATACCATTGCCTGGGTACAGTGACTCCACTGTCACTATGCCGGACAAGCAAGGGTATGACACGGTGCTCATCACTAAGTGAAGGAGAAGAAAAGCAGTGCCAGCCCCTGGTCAGTGCTTGCTTCACACTGGCCCAGGCACACTCACACATGCTCGGCCCACACTGGACAGCATCAGTTATTTGTTCCAGCAGCCACCGGGAAACATAACTGCTGTAGCCACGTGGTGATGGAGAACACTGGTAGAGAGATCATTAACCTCATACAGTCCACACAGTAATAAACAAAGGAAGAAAGTCAAAATTGAAAGTTAGAAAAGATGCTATTCTAGTTCACTGTTTTGCTGCTGTGGTTAGCTTATGATAAAGGGAAGGAAAAGGCTCATCTGGCTTATTATATTGTGAGTAACAGTGCACCATTAGAGAACATCAGGTGCTCAAGCAGGAAGTAAGTGGCTGCTCATGGGCTAGCTCACTGGTGCATGGTTAGCCCACTGACTCATACAGCTGGGGCTAATCAGCCTAAAGCATCAGGCTGACTACCGTGGGGGTAAAATCAAAACAGTCTTTTATAGGTGGGATATTCTCTCTTCCCAGGTGACTCCAGGTTATAACAGCTGACATTAAGAACTAATCAGGACAAACGTTTTAAACCCCAAGGAAGTAAACTACAGTCTAAATATCTCAATATCCAAGAAGTAGCCTTGCAAATAACTTTGCACTCAGCACTCAAATATGCCCATATACAGACACCACTGTGTGTGTGTGTGTGTGTGTGTCTGTGTGTGTGCATGCGTACATGCACACGCACCTGTAAGTTCATGAGTGTCAGCATACATCTGCATGAAATGCCCACCTACTCTCCGGGGCCTCTTATCAATGAGCCCTGTCTATTTCTTTACTTAATGTCAATAGCTTGTATTTCATGTTGTAACAGAATAGAGAGATGCCTGAAGAAAGCTGTGAGTTTACCACCCCAAGCCCTAAAAAAATTAGAGAAGAACCCTGTAAGCTACCCACAGACTGCATAGCAGGAGCTCCAGCTAAGTGTGGTTAGGGTAGTGAATTTGCTTTTAACATCGGTGTACATAAATCAAGCAGTAATTAGATTTTGCTGCACCGAACAAAATCTGTCTGTCAGCCTCCCCCACCAGCCACAGACAGGCAGGGGGACTAATAGCCCATTGCCATCAAGAGCACAAGTGTCTTTGTATTGAGCCTTGTCTTCAACCTTAGTCCTAAAGTGCAGGACTAGAGAGAAGTGCTGTAAGTCACAGAGCTCAAAAATCCATACTGTGAGGCAATAAGACTGGGGAATGGGATGAACAAGGCTGGGGGAGGGGATCTGAAATGGGAACCACGGAGCATGGCTTAACAACAAAGGGTCACATCAGTTCAAAAAAATACAGTGGTCTGAAAACGAACCAGCTTATAAGAAAAGCAACGTTGCAATCTTCACAGACGCAGACGTAAGACATGGACGCACGACACACAGACAGAGGAAGCATTGTGAAGTAAGAAACCATATGATTTTAGTGAAAGCAAATCCAACCTTAGGACATAAACCTATCACCTTGGACACTTCATACAGGAGGTTGAACCCCATCAGCACATGCATGAAATACACTCTCAGAAGAAATTTAGTTCTAAATCTTATCAAGTTCTGTGAAGGGAAATCTAACTTTATAAACTTTTTGACACAATACTCCTTAAACCTAGGGCCATGTACATAGCTAGGCAAGCACTCTACCCCTAAATTATATCTCCAACCCTCTTCTTACTTTTTATTTGTGACAAGGTCACATTAAGTTGCCTTTGAACTCATTCTGTTGCCCAAGCTGTTCTTACCTTGCAATTCTCCTGTGCACACCTTCCCAGGAGGTAAGATTTCAGACCTTAACTACCAAACCCAGCAAAATATCCACGTACCCTTAATCTGATCTGATGGGTTGTGTTTTGTTTTGTTTTTTGGTTTCTCCAGCTTATTAAAAACTTTAAAACTGCAGAAATTGAAATAATAATAGAAATACAAATACAAATGAAGTATTATTTCAAACTGCTCACCATCTTCTATTAAGAACTCATCCTGGGAATTTTCAAAGTCCAAACATGAATTATAACGAAATTATTTTATGAGAGTTTTAGATTTTAAAAAGTTGTATGTGATGGCCTGAGGATTGGAACACTTTTCATCAACAACCACACAGTAAGTGTTTCAGGTCATTATAATATGAAAAGAGCTGCATTTAAAGCCTAAATAAATGACCATATATGCAAGTTAATAAAATTTTACCCATATAACTGAAGAGTGGATTTGTCCCAAAGACCATAGGTTGCCAACCAGTAATGTAGATGAGACTAAAACATTATATAGATTTCAGCCTCCAGTACATATTGGAAACTGAACCTTCAGAGAAAGAAAAGAACAGAAATAAGCAACTGTCTGTTGCCAAATGTACATTATACATTAGATGCAGGGAGTTCCAGGCTGTTGCTAATTTTTTACCATGCAACAAGAGATTTATAGTGTGTATCTTTCCCACATAAAGCCTGTGAGCAGGTGCTAATGTGGCTCACAGTTGGAGACACACCCTGTATGTGGTTCAAGGATACAGAAGGACTGTCACTTGCAAGAGCATGGCTGGAATCAACATTCAACAGGCCCAGTACACACTGAAAACAACAACAACAACAAATCAGATCTTTTACTTATGAGAACAATTCCCTGAACCTCAGGAGGGCACTGAAAATTTCATGCTGTGAAAAACCCATAAAATAATAAGGGGACGAGAGGAAAAATAGGGCACATCCTTGCCAAATGGCACAACAGGGGCTGGGGGGGGGGTTATACTCACAAGCAAAAGAATATAGTAGTTAAAACCCAGTCTTTACACAAGAAACAGTACCTGCCAAACACATAACCTGCACACTGACAGGCTTGCCTGCCCAAAGCAAGGGCCCGAGAACGTCGCCTACCACTCTCTTTAGGATATCACACTGTACACTGCAGCACACATCTGTCCCGGTCTTATTTTACCATCCTTATTAGAAATCCCAAACTACATGTTTTTCTTCCATATTTTCATTTTCACCTCACTATCACGAACTGCTCAGGAGGACAGACCCTTGTCTCTTTCTGCCTGTTGCAGACCTGGCTTTCAGGGCAATGCTTTGGCAGAGCAAGCTCTCAATAAATACCGTTGGAATTAGTGTGTGTCATATGCGAGGCAGCTTTTCCATACAGCTTTGGGACCTACCATTTCTCTCTGCAGGATGAGGGGATGGCTGTACCCACTTTCTATGGCTGAGGAACTTTTGCTGAGTATAAAAAGATGACATTAAATGTTGGCCTTCCCATGGCAACAGAGCAAGAGTTTTATTTTCACTTCAAGTTCCCCTGTGAACATGGAACATTTTAGCCAACTCTGTGGTGAGAATTCTACATTGAGTATTTGAAAGCCAGCATTTTACTCTTACATAAAAACAGATGTCTCTACTCTCAGGTTCCCAGGCTCCAGATAATTTTTTTTTTCTGCTGTATGTTTTAAATTTAAAAAATTATTTAAACAGGACAAAGGGCAGGAAGTAAAATTCAAACTTCCTTTGAATACAAATTTGGGGAGAATCACAGAAGTGTGATCATGTGTGTGTGTTTGCAACAGAGAGGCATGGGTGTCAGAAACAATGTACAGCTTGTCACTATAGTAAACAGTACCAGGGAGCCACAGGTCACCTCATTTTACAGCAGTGACACTTTTCTGGAATAGGTAGGGAACAAAGTAAGGCCAGACACCATAACCATGACATAGCTCCTTGTATAATACACACTAGGCGTCTACGGATGCATACATCTCTGGCTGACAATTTCTTCTTCTTCTTCTTCTTCTTCTTCTTCTTCTTCTTCTTCTTCTTCTTCTTCTTCTTCTTCTTCTTCCTCCTCCTCCTCCTCCTCCTCCTCCTNNNTTCTTCTTCTTCTTCTTCTTCTTCTTCTTCTTCTTCTTCTTCTTCTTCTTCTTCTTCTTCTTCTTCTTCTTCTTCTTCTTCTTCTTCTTCTTTTTTTGAGACAGGGTTTCTGTGTATAGACCTGGCTGTTCTGGAACTCACTTTGTAGACCAGGCTGGCCTTGAACTCAGAAATCCGCCTGTCTCTGGCTGACAACTTCTCTGAAGTGATTTCAAGATGTACACATGATTATAGCAATACCCCGGAACCTCCATGGACGCTCCTTAGGGAATTCACCCATGGTTGCCTAACAGCACACCCAGAAGTCCCCGCCTGTGTTCTCTGACAAGTGAGTTAAAACCTACCCTTGCAGCAAGTCTCTAGAAAGCAGCCACTCCTTACGGTGTCTCTAACTCAGCTTCTTTTCTTATTAGCTCTATTGATAATGATGCCACTCCAATGCATTCTAAATGGCCCTTGTAGGTGATGCAAGCACATTTACTTCTTAATTTGCGACCATTTATCCTCACTAGTGTCTACATCAAACCAGTGTTTGGCAGATCTCTGATTACCAGCTCAGGCTGGCTACCTGTAGCCCATCTTGTCAAGTTAACCATTCTCCCTGGGGTGAGTCCTGCCTGTTGACAACAAAGCCAGGCTAAACCTTTCACCTGGTCCAGTTTGGGTTTGATATTAAACGTATGGCTGCATGTTTGACTCCAGGCTTCAACTGCCCACTCCTAACTCGGGGGCAACTAACCAAAAATATACAGATGAAAGAATGAAATTATAAACTCAAATCTCCCAGTCCTGATAAGTAACAATAGGAACAACATACAGGGCATACTCCTTTTCCCTCCCATAGAAAAACAGTAAGCTTAGGAAGGAAGAATACCCATTAAAAGTAGCCTGCACCATGTTTATGTGATATGGCTATGGTTATGATGGTTCAGTGGATGGTGATCACACACTCAACAGGGGACCCAATACAATGAGGCCATAGCAACGAGGTAGCACAGTATAGTAGTGTGTTTGTGGCACAGTGCCAGTCACATGAAAACAATGCAAACACTGCTGGGCTGGGCACTTTTCTTGATGAAAAATGACTGTTGCTGGCATATGCACTTTCCTTGCCAGTACTGGGATTAAACCTAGGGGCTTCCACATGCTAGGCAATTTCTCTAACACTGAATCACATTTCAGCCCTTTAAAACAATCTTTGATATCTTTTTTTAATTAGAGAGAAGGTCTTGTTAACTTACCCAGGCTAAGCTTCAACCAACCTTCTGGAATATCTAGGATCCAAAGATTTATTATACTTTTTATCATTATGGCAGACCTCTACAGATATCTTTATTATATACTTAATATTTGGCTTCAAAAGAGAAACTGCCAAACAGTCTGTTGTGTTATTCTAGAAGTAGCCTCACACATCTGCTGCTGTGTCACTGGACTGCACCACAAGGCCACGTGACTGCCAGCCTCACAATTTCCATCTTGTAAGTGTACTGCATGGTGCAGACAGAATTACCCAAGGACAAACTTCTTAGAACAAGTGAGCCATGACTATTTGAGCACTGGAGTTAGTCTGGCAATTCCCAAGCATTTTAGCTGAACTTTCTGGGGAGGCAGAATCCTTAAGTGACCCTATGATTTCCACTCTCCTGTGTTCACCTGAAAAATGTTCTGAGACAGTAACTCCAGGATTTACAGTGCAAGCTGGTCTGCAGGAAAGGAGACAAGGCAGCCCCGGGCCATATCCCAAGCTTTAAAACAGCTCTGTCTGGTTAGTGACAAATAAGAAAGCACAGACACCTGAGCTCTGCAAAGGAACGGGCAGGGGATCTGTTGCTGGCTGCAGTGCTCCTGAGAAGGCCTGTGTGACTGACCTGCAAGCAGTTTCAGGTAGAAACTGAAAACAGTCCCCAGCTAGCAGGCAGAAACTGGAGCCACAGCCCTGTCAACAACCTGAGCTTGGTCGGATTTATCCCCAGCGCCTTGCCTGAGAACATGGCTGTGCAACGCTAACACTGTCAAATCTTCGCCAAGGATCTAGCTGGCCTGTGGTGGGCTCTGGTCCTCAGAACTGGGTGCTGTTTGTGGACTTTTGGACTAGAGAGCAGTAGAGCACTAATGTGCTTTCCTGTGTTCACAGAGATATAACAGCATCCCCTATGCACTGGAAACACGGCTGACTGTCCCCACAGAGCTGAGCACTCAGCCAAAGGCAGAAAAGCAGATGTCAGCAGCCATCAAGAAGGCATCTACTCTCCCTACAAAACCGTGAGCTCTCAGAAGGCAGAGCCACAGGGCTGCAATGCAGTGAGGGCTTCTGCCTCCTGACCTATGTTTTCATAGGGACAATTTGAAAGACAATAATGGACAAGCTGTTCCTCTCAAGTGCTCAAACAGGAATCAGGCCTTTTGTGACACTGTATTGATGCTATTACCAATGACAGAAACAAAAGTAAGAGAGCCTATTGTAAGAAAGTCAGCAGTAGAGAATGTTTTGTCTATTACTTCTCATCAGATAAATATTAACTACTAAAGCACAAATATTTATAAGTGAAATTACTGTTATTTCAATTTAGACATACTTGGTCTGGGTCTACTCCACTGCAGATATCACACAGCACAGGTAAATTAACCCTTGCTCTCTAAACAGCCCCATTCTGTTAAGGAGGGGCAGAGGATATCTGAAGTAATGTAAAGCACTATCAAGAACTATGGTTTTAGAAATGAGTAAAATGATACATTGTACATTATTTTCTAAGGAGGGTTGTAGTTTGAGGCTAACCTATAGTGTGTGGTTAAAAAACAAACAAAAAAAACTATTTTGAGGTGAGGCGATCAGATCACTGGAATCCGCACTTCTAAGCACCAAGACAATGGGGACAATGCTAATTCTTTTTCCATAACATAATGAGCATCACGCAAGGAGCCCCACAGAACCTGTCCTAAAGGAGCATCCGAGCCTTCTATTTTTATCCTCTTGATATGAGCAGATGATTTTCCTAAAAAAATGTTTGCAGATGCTTTTGGATGAGCTTGATTAGACAAAACCACTGCAAAGCACTGTGGGCTGGACAACAAACTGCCAACCACGTTTCTATAATGCTGCATGGTGTGTAAGCAGCTAGTGTACAAAGCAGTTGAAGGAGCTCTAGTACACAGATTTCCACAGCACACAGAATCCAGGGAGTGAGAATCATAAAGCTCTCATGCTAGCAACTATCCTAAGGCATAGGAAAAATAATAACAGAAGTTAATGTTTAAATTAGTTCTTACTTGGACATTATAGTTCCCTTTTAATTTTCACTCACTGAGACCCCAACTCCAACAAAAGGAAGCCAGTGTTTAAAATCCCCAAATCCCATTATTCATTATGAACATCAACAAGAACACAAAACTCTTTATGTCCTGTAACCAGTTTTTCACAAAAACAAACAAAAATGTAGGTAAACAGGATTACTGTATTACCCTGTAATAAAAAGTATGATTTAGTCTTTAAAAAAAAAATGATGGGAAGAGGAGGAGGCAGGCAGACAGACAGGCAGACACACACACACACACACACACACACACACACACACACAGGCAGAGACAGAGTGTCAGTCGGAGAATGATGAACAGGGAACCTCTGGTCCACAGTTGTATATGAGTGAGCCCCAGCTTGTTCTCATGGGCTCTAGGAAAGTGAACAAGGAATTATGGTTGAATAGGAGATGATCACTGGGCCCTTCCAAGGAAACAAAAATGGTATTGCAGATGTATCTCAAAAAGTGCTCAGATGATGAAATTATCTTAAACCTCATTACCCACATCCTCTCCAAACACTGGGGACACCGCTTCAGGTGTGTTTTCCTATGGCCAGGCTGGACTCTCTGAGTGGTCACAGATAGAATAAGATGAAATTCTGAGGCACACTGGGTCACTGATTTGAAAAATTGAAGAGTTTAACACAGGAAAGAAACCCACTAGTTTTCTGTACTTCTGCTTAATTGGTGTCAGTCCTTAAATGGCAATTTTAGTACTGCAGGGAAACGTCCGTACTGTCACCAGGATTTTCTCTACATAACTCGTCTAGTCAATTTTCTTTTCTTTGCAAGTCTGGGAGCATCACAGATAAAGATACCAACTCTAGAAACTTGACATATATAGCTCAGTCTCCTGACTTCAACATCCATGTCCTTAAAAGTCTATATAGTATATGTGAAGGCAAACACTTGCAGCTGACCCTGAGAGCCACAGTAGATCATGTCCCCATCACCACTGCTCAGGAGAAAGCACAGTGGACAGTAGACTACAGACGTATTTAAACCTAGCCACTGATGGTTGCCTGACTCACAATCAATCCTTCTTCCTGTGAAATTAGTGTCGGGAGGTGGTGCATGCTGACAGGAACACTGACCTGCTGGGTGTGGGGTCCAGCAGTACAGCTGCCTAGCATGCATAGGACCTGCTTCCATACCCTGTAACACCACAGGAACAAAAGAAGATAAAGGATGGACTGCTTTTTGTCCTGGGGTGAGATCTGGACAAAGGTCTCCTTCTTTGGATCCCTGCTCTAAGTGAGCAAGAAAGCAATTATATACATATAGAGTATACAGATACGGTAAAGACTTTCTGGTCATGTCAGTTAAGTTGACAGGAGACTGCTGTAAAGAGAAATCTCATTATACACTGTACACTACAAAACATCAACACACCAAAACCAAAACAACCACAGTGTGTGGAACCAGAACGCAGACATTCATTTTTAATGATTAATGCCTGGATATTAAAAATTAAAACAGATTAAAAATACTGTATCTCATTATCCTCAACTGTAAAATGAGCACTTCTCAGAATGACCCAAGTTATACAATGAATTAATTTCTGAATGGATTATGATGATTGTTTTTTACATTTCTGTATTTTTATATGAATATTTAGAAAATAACTTGTTCTGACAATTCTAAGTTAGTAATTAATGTAAAAGCAATATTTTACTATATAACCCAACTGAATTTGCTATCCTCATGTCTCACCTTCCTAAGTATTTGTAAGTGGCATCAGGCTAGAACTGTTGTGATAATTTAATTACACAAAATATAGAAATTAAATTATAACCAATGTGCTCAATGAATATCTCATTTAATTTCCTTATGTTAAAATATTCTTAGCTGAAAGAAATATTTGTCTGTAGTATCCAATTGTTCATGCTCCCCTTAAAATACATATGTTGAAATCCAGTGAGCAAGGCAATGGCACTAGGAAAGCCTCTCGGTGGTTCGCTCATGCCCAAGCCTAAGGGCAGGGTGTGCCTATGAAGGAGCCCAGCTTCTTCTTCCTTTCTGCCACGTGAGACCACAGGAGCTGCATGCTTGAGGAAGGAGCCCTGGACAGTCCAGAGCCTGCTGATGACTTGCAGTTGTTTCCACCTTCCAAAACTGTAAGCAATAAACTCCCACTGGCTTTAATTTACTTAGTCTAATGTGCTTTATTATATCAGCCCGAATAGATTAGATATTCATTTTAATTTTTTTCCTTTAAAAGTATGGGTGGGTATTATTTTTCAGCATGGACATTCGTGCACCACATGGATGTAGAGACTTCAGAGGTCAGAAAAGGGCATTGGATCCTTTAGAACTGGAATTACAGATGACCGTCAGTCACTATGTGTGTGCTAAGGATTGAACTTAGGTCCTCTGAAAGAGTAGGCACTGTTCTTAACCACCAAGCAATCTTCCCAGCCTCGAATTAGATATACTTTTTAAAAGTGTGTCAGTCCCCTAACTGGTGCTATAATCTGAATACAGTGTCCTTACAAAACGACTCCTTGGTTTGTGTTCCATACTGTATGGTTTTGACACACATCCAGAAGTCCTTGAATTTTAAACAAAATCTGAACTCATGCAATCAATAAATGGACATGACCATAGGATGTAACTTGGATCTGAGTGGCTTCAGGGCAAAGGATAAAATGTGTATGTGTCATAGAAAGGGATCACTTACAGAATTGTTCGCTGAAACATTTAAGTGTTCTACCTATTAAGCATGTGGAGACTGCTGTCAAACTGATGGACAGATTGATTACCTCTTCTACTTTGTGAACATTTACTGAACTCCCTAAGTAGTCAAGGATGACCTTGAACTCCTGATCCCCTGCCTCCACCTTCAAGGTGCTGAGAGTACAAGTGTGTGACATCTATCAGTTAATATTCTGAGAAAAGATACAGTAGCAAGGACAACTGTGATGATGCTATCAGGGACAGACTCCCAGCACAGCATTCTAATTTCCACTGGCAGATCACATTCTTGCATGTGGGCTCTGCTGCCATGTCACAGGTTCCAGACCATACTTCCTCGGTGCTACATTCACCATTCTTACTGCACAGATCTGCAACATACTATCTTGCCAATTAGTGTCACTCTACTAATTCTTAAAGTAATTAACAGACTACTAAGCTTTGACTTTTAACTAATTAAATCACGTTAAAGAGTTTTAATTTCGGCTAGATAAGTCACTATCGTAAAAAAGAAAGTAGAATAAATTCTACATCACCAATGTATACAGATCATGTTTGTTTACCCGATGAATAGACGGAGGGTTACATTTCCATCAATGCCTAAAGTCTTCTGCCAGTTCCAGGATATTAGCCACAACCAGCATTTTGTTAGAGTGTCCATGAGTCCCTAATACAGGAGTCACAGAGCTAGAAAGGCCCTTGAAGATAGGAAGCAATATACTAAAGTGTGAGCTAGCCGGGTTAGGACTGCTAGGGAACGATAACTATGTGATATGAAAGGGAACATGGGAAAATCAGAGAGGGCTTTAATTACAGAAAGGGAAGGAGGGAGAACAATACAAGAGAGAAGGAGGAGAGAAAATAACAATAAGGATGTCTAAAAACGTCTTGAAGAGTCATATTTTTATTTACCCAAAATTGCATATATTACAAATAAGTATATGTGTGCACATATACATGCATAGTTTAAATGAAGTTATCCCACTTGGGCTGATAATGGTCCCACCAAGAATCACTGACTCTAACAAAATCATCAATACCAAGCATAAGAAACCCGTTTAAGATGTTAGTGAGAGGAGTTCAAGAATCCCTCAAAACAGTCTAGGCTGTTGCTGTTGCCTTACGTTGCCTCTATGATGTTGAAGGTGAGTCTCTATTGAAGAAGACACACATACTTTGGACACAGGACTCAGAACACACAAGTTGGATCTTAATTTAAAGTCTGCTTTCTGAGGATGAGCTTCCATAGCTCCAGCAGGAATGAAACCTGTCAAGGGAGGGAAGCAATTGTTCTACCCAGCTACAGCACCTATGAACCACAAGAGTCACCAGCAATGGCTGAGAATCATAAAAGGGCAAAGGTGACTCAAATCTTGGTGGTGACAACCTGATCTCTAATTGAACTTAAAAGACTCACTCAACAGGAGGGCATTTATGTTTGCTACAGAAAACCCAGCCAACCACCCAAGGCTAATCAGGTCATGAATCTTTTTTTTTTTTTNTTTTTTTTTTATTATTATTTTCTTTATTTACATTACAAATGTTATCCTGAAAGTTCAGGTCATGAATCTTAGAGGCAAACCTGCAACCACCACTTAATAAAACAGAATTATTTCTAATTCCATTCTAAATATTTATCCTTGTATCCACAGATGAGTGTAGCTCTCGCATTCATCAAAAAATTCTATTTGCAACAGAGACCAAAAGAGAAAACAAAATACAGGGATCAGGTGCCCCTCGGATGCCACGTCCCAATGGACATATCTACTATACAATTCCTGCACCTCATGTTCAGAGATCATTACAGAATTGGGGAGGGGTTGAGCAGAAAGACAATAAGAGCCAGAGGAAATCTGTTATGAGGTTGTGTCTCTTATAAATGACAGGTAAGTGTTAGCCATGATACCTCAACAATAATATAGAAGCCTAAACAAAACCGGAACCAATAGGAGCAATATAAATGCTACCATGGAAGAGGGAATTCTCACTGGGCAAAGACAAAGAACTACAGGCAATTAAGAAATGCTGAGAGCATTAGAGTCTTCCCCAGGGATAAGCCCTTAACTAGTTATCCAGTAGCAAGTGGTTAATCCTGAGATATACACACACACACACACACACACACACACACACACACGCACATGCACACACTCAACACTAAATGATTCAGCAGGTATTATTTATTATATCTATGCATGTGTGCGTGTGTGTGCATGTGTGTTTGTGTGCACTTGAGATGCAATTAGGGGAAAAACATGAATTGGAGAGAAAGCAAGCAAGAGACATTGGACTCGGCAGAGTGAGGAAGGTAATGGGAAAAATGATGCAATTATATTTTAATTTAAATTTTGTAAAGACTAAAGGTCTTCAGAAAAAATTAATCAGTGATTTATTTCTAAACAGCAGTGAAGGTTCCTGATAGAGAAGGAAGTTTTGAGGAGGTAACAACTTTCCAACAATGGCCAAATCCTTACTAGGCAAGGCTTCATCTGGAAGGCATAGTCCAAACACCCGAGGACTCCAACACCTGTTGGAGCCCAAGGACCACTGAGTGCACAGCTGCGGCTGGCACTTGAGCTGGATCTTCCCGTTGCTTCCCTGCACAGCGAGAGGCATACTAGAGGACAGACATCTTCAGATTATGTAATCAGCCAGGAACAAGACTCTATTCCTAGCAGGGCGCAACTGTCCCAAGGCTCTTATACCCTGCCTGCTGAGGGCCTGTTTCATGTTATTTGAATGGCAGCCAGTCACCAGGGTACAGCCTTGCTACCCTGAGAACCATATCCTTCTCTGAAGTGTAATCAGAATTTAGATCCTGGGATCCCAATGGGCAAGATGTTAGAACGAGCTGCAGAGCAGCAGAGATCCAGGCCAGTCTGAAGTATGAGATGAACAGCTAAGGACCAGAAATTGACCTGCCATATTAATCATCTTTTCTTTATCTCTTTTCAACTTATTTTGATGTAGATAAGGTTCTTAGATATTGAAAACCACACATTAAAAAAATGTAAAAAGGAATTAAATGTAGATATGTAGTACTACTTCCAGCATCAGGCACACTAGATATTCTGTGCTAGACAATTGCAATCCAGGCATGAAATGCTGGCATGTGGGCGGTACACTGTGGAACTGTGTGGGGTGGTGAGCTGTAATAGGCAGCCTGGTCCATGGTCGAGCTCAGGCTTAAAACCCTGGTGACCCAGCAGGTGACTGTCGCCTACAATGGATGGAAGGTGTTTGCCATGCCCCCAGACTCCAGGATCCTGACAGGAGGCCTCAGTTCTTCATAATTCTGTGGCCATCAGTCACATTGGGCAAGCCCCTGGCATTCTGTGTGGACTCCACCCCAACAGTTACCTGGCAAGAGCCAGGTATGCTCCTCCCCACAGTTACCTGGCAACAGCCAGGAAGGCCTAGCCCACTATAAATGGGGCTCTTGCCCCCTCCTCCCTCTCTTACTCTTGCCTCTCTCTCTTTCCCTCTTGCTCCCTCTTCTCCACATTCCCTTACCCCCTCTCTCCACGTGGCCATGGCTGACATCTACTTCTCTACACTCTCCCTCTCTCTGCCTTTCTCTGCCTCTACTACCCTCTTAGCTCCCCTTCCCTAACCTCAGGTTCACCCTGAGAAAATGGGGTATGGTTTCACTCATGACAACTCTCTGCCATGACAAGAAATGCCTTAAAACCATGGACTGCCTCTTCTCATCAGGATCCACTATGCTGGAGCAATGGAGCAGGTCTTCCTCTAAAGAGCCACATCTAATCTCACGCAGGAGGCCTCTCTGGGTTCTCAGCCACAGTCACTACCAAGCCAAGCTGTTCTATTGAGCAAACCAAGGACTCTCCTCCCCAAGGGACTCAGCTGGCACTCTCCTCCCCCCTCTTTTCTCTTTGGCCCAGGCTAGAGCCCACCTGAGGACCCACACTCCATTCTCAGCTCTTTCAGGGCATCCAGTGGAGAACCTGCCTTCCCTGGCCTCCATGCATCCCAAGGACCCATTAGCTGGCCTTGGCAGTTCCACGAAGACCTCAGACTGTGCTTCCCCACACCTGGAGTGGGGTCCTGAAACTTCTCACAGCCTGAGGCCTGCCCCCAGCAGCAGTGTGAGGTATCCGCAGTCACATCCCGCGTCCCACCTCCATGAGAGGCTCTAGCCCTGTGGTGGACCGGATACAGGACATCATTTTAACCCACAGTACATGTGGCACCAGAATGGCTGTGAAGCACTTAGTTCTCTTCTCCTAAAACTATCCGTCATTACACTCATTTGTTTGGTGTGTGTGTGTGTGTGTGTGTGTGTGTGTGTGTGTGTGTGTAGATCCAAATGTGGACCTCAGAGGAGATCTTGGGGAAAGTTGGTCCTCTCCTTCCACGGTGTGGGGATACTGAGGCTTGAACTCAGGTTGGCAGGCTAGGAGGTAAGCGCCTTAACCTATTGAGCTAGCTGCCAGCCTCCTAAGAGGATCCCACTGGGCATAATTAAAACAAACATAGTAAAGGTGTCCAGGGCAACTAAGGGTCTGACTATATAAAGCCATCTACACAAGAACCAAGCAGGGAAGAAATGGGCCCTGCAGATGCTGCTGCTGCTGGTGTGTGTGCTGTCCTCTTTACTAGTGCCACTTCCTGAGAATGCACACACTGTGCTTCAAATTAATTTACAACTGCAATTTTAGAACTTGTTCATGAGAAGTGCAATCAGTGCAATTCACTGGACAGAATATGTGGAAGCAAGGAGTAAACAGGAGAGCTTGGTGCAATAGTCCTACCCTGGCTGTGCCTTCCTCTCAGTGGGTAGACAGGAAGTAAGGCAGGGGAGTTGGGAAACCAGGCCACCGCGTATTTCATAAGACAGACCAACTGACTTTCAATTCTGAGCACTGCTTCCTAGCAGACAGCAGAACCAAATCCCATAGCTGAAAGTGAGAGAGGAGCGGATACAGGCAAGGTAGTTTGTTTGGGCAAAGTCCTTATGTACTAAATGTTTAAAACCACAAAATGCGGTTGGCCCCAAATTTCTCTCTGCTAACTAGTGTAGCACAAAAACAATGTCACAAGTTGGTGACATATAGTGGTCCCTAGTATGAGTGGACTTCATCCAGAAAAATGGCCTCACTGTCTTAACTAATGAGCAACAAGATTCTTCACCTACTGTCTTTGACTGTGGCAGATCTCAAATTTGCAGAATATAAAAAAACAATGACAAATCTGCCTGTGGGTTGGGGATATCGGCTCATCAGTTAACATGCTGGTTGACAGATCACTATTATCCACTAGTCATTTCGAATCACTGATCATCCCTAATCATCAAAATGGAGGAAGCTACTGCCTCTAGGGGCACTGCAGGTGTGGCTACTGTGTCACGTGTGCACTAGTAGGTGGCAGATAGAGGCTATGTCTACATTCAGTGTTCTGACCTGTGAACATCTGAATAATTAATAGCCTAACATTCCTGAAAAAAAAAAGTGAGCCTGAAACAACCACTGTTTTGGAGAGAGGGTGCCCAGACAGGGAGCTTGCCTGAGATGACCACCAATCTGCTATCATGCAGGCCCAAATTGGCTCCCAGGGTGGGAAGGAGGCTGAATACTAGCAACCTGTCTGGGATTACAATCCCTGGACAGGTATGAGCTAAGACAGATGACCCTAATATAGGGCCACTTGGGCAGGCACAGGTGAGAGATGACCCCAAGACAACCACCAGAACGGTGCCATGGAGCCTGGACAGTCTGGGATGACCACCAGTCTGGCGTTGAAAGGCCTAGGGCATCAGACCATGCTCAAGATGAGCCCTGCCCAGAGCCATAATGCTTGAGTGGGACACAGCCATCCTGAGATCACTCCAGACATGACCTAGATGCTCAGAGACCCTGGGCACCACTAAGAGGAGCAAGTGGTGTAGAGATGAAATAAAAAGTTGTAGACACAATGAAGAGCACAGAACTGGAGACCCAAGGTTAGTGAGAAAGAGCCTGATGTGAGTATCCAGTGATGCCTCCTGGCACCATGGTGGGGTCCTGGCCTGTGTTGCCACTGAGGGCCACATATGCATCTGTGTCCCTGAAGCAGTAGGGTTCTGTTACCACCCAAGGCCAGGCAAATGTTCCTGCAGTGGGCTGCCACACAGGGTCAAGTTGACATCTGAGGGCTCTGCAGAGCTGGCTCTACCCCCTCATCAGGGCTTCCAGGAGGAACTGACCCTGGGGCTGTGAGAGTTGATCACACCCCTAGACAGCTGCAGTACTCCAGAGAGCAGACCCTCTCATTTCAGAAGATGCTGGTGACCTGGACTAGAGGATACGAGCATGGGCAAGCTGCCCCTACCATTAATTTCCGGTGCAATGGGGTGACGAGAGAGATGCCCTCCTCTCCTCTCCCTCTCCCTCCCTGCTTCTTCCTATAGCAGGTGGGAGAACTGGCCCTGAGAGAGCTGCCTCTGACCCTCACCAACTACAACACACAGGAGAGCAGGCCCTGGACCTTGACTGGGCATCAGGGTAGAGCTGGCCCTGGTTGCCAGGGGAGGCAGGGTAGTGAACCTGCCCCAAGTGCATGAGAGCAAGAGAGCTGGCAGGCTGACCAGCTCAAACATCACTCAACCTTAGATCCAGGGTTTTGAATTGGCCCACCGAATGTCTACCCTATTGATGAATGCTAGAGTGCATTAAAGAGGCCAGTCCTACAGATCCAAAACTACAGGATCTCCATGACACAGGGCAGCAACAGGAAATCAGAGAGGAGTCCCAGTGAGGTTCCAATACTCATAGAGTAGCAGAAGCCAGAAGCCTCAAACCAGACCAAGGAGTCACTGTAATGATCATTTGCATCCAAAAAAGTGTGGACTAAGGGAATACTATGGGACACACTGTGACACAGTATAGCTTCCATCATGAGACTTTTTTCTGCGGGGAGAGGTTACACGGTAGGTGGAGATGGTCCAGAGGAACTGGCAGGACGGGTCAGCCTGGGCTATTAGGTGAGCTCTTTCCTCAAAATGAAGTAAATTTCCCATTCCTAAATGTGTACTTCAAGGGGTAAACACAGCGTTTGTCACTACAGTTTATTTCAATAATATAGAATCACTTGTCAACAAGGTTTCTGAAGCAAGAATAGCAAAGAAAAGGGAAAATATCCTAGACATTTTCAGCCTCATTAGAAACAGAGTGTACAAACACACACACACACACACACACACACAGAGAGAGAGAGAGAGAGAGAGAGAGAGAG
>NC_034611.1:15321264-15343085 GCF_900095145.1 Mus pahari | reverse complement strand
AGAGAGAGAGAGAGAGAGAGAGAGAGAGAGAGAGAGAGAGAGAGAGAGAGAGAGAGACCGAGACCAAGCAACCTTGGGGAGAGCTGCCCTGCACACAGGCCACTGACACAGGTTTCTCAGTGATGACCACTACTTCAAATATCATCACATGAACTGCTTAGAGAAGAGCAAAGTGCTCTTGCCATCTGCTTGCTAGATGAGCAGGAGTCCCAGGCTACAGGTGAACTGGCTCTTGGCAGAGAATTATTCATGCCCACCATAATAACTTTTAAGAAAAGAAGAAAGAGGAGGAGGGTTACTAAGCAGATGTGCTTGGGTGGAGTATGCTGTGGAAGATAAAATCTTTGAAGGTGTGACCTTCAAAGGAGGCTAACTTACTCTAGGGACTTAAAATCATCAAGGATCATTCCAGAAACAGCAACCAGAGGGGCCTGGCGCCCAATACAGTCTCACTCACAGAAGTACTTTCTTGAATGACTTATTTGGTAGAGCTATCAAAAAGCATTGGATAAAATTTTAAGACCATGTAAATACAGCAGAATTCACAACAGTAAGATAGTGTGTGTGTGTGTGTGTGTGTGTGTGTGTGTGTGTCTGTCTGTCTGTGTGATAAAAATTCAAAAGTAATAAAAATATCTAATAAAATAATTTAAAAAAAATTCAAAAGTAAGGAACAGAAAACAGAACTGGAGACACAGGCTTTGGTGACCCTGAGCACAGATCTGAAAAATATTCAGGCCTGCCTCTGCACTGCCTCTGCCAGCCAACAGTCACACTAAGACAAGTCATGTCATGTTCACATGGGGACCTACTCTATGGACACCACATTCTGGCTGTCAGACAGCTCTGCATTGTCTATAGGATCCCAAACACAGCCAGCTCTGGAAGAGAGATGATCAGGAGAAGGCAGGGCCAGCGAGCTACAGTGCATACAGTGCATGAGCTTGTATGTGCATGAGTGTGTACCAGTCATGAGCCCAGGTCAGGTCAACCCCAGCCTGACCCATCAGCGAGAAGGACTCAGAAGGAGCATCCAGGGGGTCACCTTTCTCTAGCTCACCCAGGTAACTTCTCTCAGAAGTAACATGCAAGATGTCGTGGGCCCTTTCAATGCAAAGTTACAGGACAGAGTAACAACTCTGGCTGATTAGCGATGGGATCTTTAAAGCTGAAGGCCAAGTTGCTGTGGGTGCTGGGAACATCCCTGTTAAGTAGAGCCTCATGATGCCGCTCAGGAATTCCCAAGAGCTAAGCATGACACTCCTCAATCTTTGATAGGCATGGAGGCAGGAGATGGTACTTTTAATGGGTGACTTGATGCACCTGTTAGTTTCATAACTCTTTAAATTAGGTATCCATGCAAAGAATAAACCTAGAAAAAAGCATCCTCACCGCATTCTTTGGACAGTGAGGGAGGAAGGCAGCAGTAAAACAAGCCCAGTTTTCTCAATCAGTGTTAAATATGGTGCTCTCTGAAAGTACCCAAGGAGCTGAAGGGGGCTGCAACCCTGTAGGTGGAACAACAATATGAACTATCCAGTACCCCCTGAGCTCGTGTCTCTAGCTGCATATGTAGCAGAAGATGGCCTAATCGGCCATCATTGGGAAGAGAGGCCCCTTGGTCTTGCAAACTTTATATGCCCCATAGAGGGGAATGCCAGGGCCAAGAAGTGGGAGTGAGTGGGCAGGGGAGCAGGGCAGGGGGAGGGTATAGGGGACATTCGGGATAACATTTGAAATGTAAATGAAGAAAATGTCTAATAAAAAATTTTTTAAAAAAAATATGGTGCTTTCTGCTTTATACATTTCAAGCCTTCAGAGGCATAAAACAACACAGTTCTGAGCAGAAAGCAGTCAGTGGCAATAATCCCACGACTAACGGTCAAGAACGATGGTAACTGTCACCAGATCCACAGTGAGTATCAGCCGAGACTTAACGTCTTAGCAAAAATGAGTCTGTGGCATATTGTGCATCATCAAACAGCTCTCAGTGAGGGAAGGCCAATGTGTCTCTCGATGGGTACAATCACCTTCCTACAATATACATAAATTAGATGAGCTACTGAGGGAAAGACTCTAGAACGCATTTTGATCTAACGTACCCTGAATTTCAACTCAATCAACCCCTACAGGAGCTGAGCTGTAGTGATGCCTATCTGTCTAGTGATGGACTCTAAGGAAACTAGAGCAGTCTGAGATCAGAGGAATTCTGCAGTGGGCAGAGAACAGAGGGACAATGAAGACACCAGGGTTGGTGGCAACAGTGAGAAGAAATGGCAGTTTCCCAATGCTAATGAACTGAAGAAACATGTCAAGACACTGCTAAGAACAATTGCTCAATGAAAAGAGACTCTGCGAGGCACATAAACAGGTTGCAAGTAACATTCTACTTGAAAACACAAGTTCATCATTTATGACTGGCATGTGCCCTATAAATCAAAGGTTTATGTCAATAACAAGAAGGAAGACAGAAGTATATATACATTTGAGTGCATACTCCTGGAAAAAGCTAAAGGCACTGTTTTTATTTTTTAAAGGGAATAAGCAGAAGAATCTGCGCACCTTCTGTAGATGGCTAATCAACCAACTTTACAGACTATGTTGAAAAGAATGTAACACACCACGGCTTCATTACACCGACATTTAAAAAGCCTACCTATCACTATATGAACACCTCAGAAAAGTCAGGAAAATAAACCATCCCTTCAGGTAACTGTATTCTACTACACATAATAAATGTATACTCTAGTGCCCCAGCCATGGCTTCATTTTCCACACCTTCAGTGCCAAGTGATCAGCCATTGCAATCAATCAATCAATACATGGAAAATTTAAGTGGGATGGTCTCAGATGTTGTGGCTGCATGGTAGTTCACTGCTTATGTTCAAGCAATCCGTTATTTTACTTAACAAGAGTCCCCAGGTGAGAGGACTCACAGCAACACTGTTGTAGCTTTCCTTACCTGACTGTTAGTTACTGTCATTGCTCTCTTGCTGTAACTATTTTATATGTTAACCCTTTACCAGAGGAATATATGCATAAGGCAAAACAGTAAATTCAGGGTTCCTTACCATCTACCATCTCAGGCATTATTAAAATATAACCTCCTATGGCTTGAGGGAATCATGGTAATAAGATGCCAATCCCAAGATTCATTTTAGAATGATATAAGATTGGATTCTAGAAATTAAACATGATTAGTACACTTGGAGAAAAATATTCAAATCCTTACCATTGATTGGCCAAGTTTAAAGAATTTCATGTTACTACATATTAAAATGTATTCATAATTAGTTTACTTTGATGATACATTTCAGACTGATGAAGGCAAATAAGATCAGTATGAGAGGCGAAATCAGAGGTCCTTGTGGCCTTCCCTCACTGTGATAAAACGCCCCATTAAAAACAACTGAGAAGAAAAAGATCTGGTTTAGCACAGAGTTAAAGGTTTCTATCCTTGCTCAGCAGGCCAACTGCTCTAAGTCAGGCCTGTGGCAAGGCAAAATACCACTGTGGTACAACAGGCGAGAGAAAATCAGACTACTGTGTAACAAGCAGCAAAGAAAAGCCTAAGAAAAGGCATGTTCGTCAAAGGCGCTGACCCAGTGATCCTCCTCCTCCAACTAGGCTCTAAGAGCTTTTTTCTTCTTTTAGGATTTTTCTTTCAAAATTCGTGATAATGTGTGTTTGCTTTTTAGTGTGTGCCATATGTGTAAGAACCTGCAAAGACCAGAAGCAGATGTCTGACCCTGGAACTATCTGCCAGAAAATACTGACTCGAGTAGAGGCAGAACACGTTCCTCCAAAATTAGCTGAGAAAAGATGAAGCAAAGGGCACCAATGAAACAGCCTCAGAGAGCAGGGGCTGAGAGGCACCGCCAGGGATCTCCACAGGACCCGGGACCCTGCCCCAGGCACAGGCTATGCAGGTCTGCCAGAGCAGAGGCCACAGAGCAGCGGTGGCAGAAAAGGGCTATCAATGCTCAGAGCTGCTACACTTGGGTAGGACTCTCATCCAGCTCCCTTTTCAAGAGGTCCAGACCACAGGCAAGGAACCTTGGGACATCAGAGTTCTTACAGTAAGGTTCAGAAGGATGAAGCAGGCAGGCAGGAAAGGAAGGGTGGGAGAGATGCAACGGGAAGACTGCAGGAGGAAAGCAAGACTGATTCAAAACATCAACATCTCAAACATCCTCAGAACTGCATTGAAATGCACACATTCTCCCAGGTCTTTACAATTCTGACTGTTCCACAGGGACACGAAGACCAAAGCTGAAAGTCATCCCGCCCTCTGGATCTTAGCAAAAGGGTTCTCATTTGCTCGGTCCCCTTGAAGCACTTTCAGTTCACTTCTCATCTGCACTGTGCGTGTCCAATGCTGGCATAGAGACAATGGAGGACGGGCACTGCCAGCAAGGTTCAGACACAGCCCCTTGCTAATTTATAAGACTTACAGTGGATTATATAATTATACTTTCTTTTCTTTAAAAGCTGTGCCTCTGTTGTGTGTGTGTGTGTGTGTGTGTTGCTTGAGATAGAATCCAGTAATTTGTGCATGCTAAGCACAAATTCTATTCCTGAGCTGTACCCCAGCTCTAAGCAGTATTTGAATGCTAGGCAATGTCATTCATTTCAACTGCACACAAAGCGAATCCTATGAAATGACCACTTAGGAAATTCTCTAATGTGATGGATTTAACTGTGGTTTCAGTTCAAAGGATGCAGAAAAGAAAGCCAAAATTTAAGTAAGCTGCATTTAATTTATGTACAGCGTATGTGTGTTGTTCAATTTCAGGTTGCTTTGCTCCTTAAAGTTTTAGAAAAGTACATATAATGAATGTGATAATATTTCAAAGCCTTTCATCTTTAAGAATAAGAAGAAACACTATCTAATAAGAGAGAACAAATACTGTTGTACATTCAATTGCATTTAAACTTATAAATACTCAAGACTATACTGCCCTTTGTATTTAGATAGTAACAGAAAGAACAGAAAGATTTAGAAATATAGAACTATTCACTCCAATTGCCACTCAGAGCCATAGCTTTTGCGAATGAAATTTTATGATCAAGGAGGAGGCAATTATTTATTGAACAAACAATGAGGTTACTGAACTAGTAGCTTTCGGAATTCCCTCCTTCTGTCGGGCTCTCGTCAGCATTCAGAATGAAAGTATTTGTCTTATTACAAACATACCATGATAACACTATTGACTTATATCATGGTCACTGCGGGCTTCCTCTCACAACGAGGTATGCACTTTGTGCCTGGAACAGCATATTTTATATATGCCAACTTATTCAGTACTTGCAGAACTGTGGGGAAAAGTGCTACCATCTGCATCCTTCAATCAGCAGAGCATAAACTGTACACATACAGGTTGTATGTAAATGGGAAATGTATTCATGTTATACAAAGACCTTGTATATATGGACAGAAGGTGATTTTATGTAGCACTTTGGTGCACCTGTACTTTTACTGTGAAATAGGACAGGAACAGAAAAAACTGCTCCTCTTGGAACTGCCATGTCAGGTCTCAGGTCTAGGGGAAATGTCTGTATAGTAGCTCGCTGGGGAGTAGTGCTGTTGGTACTAGGCTGACCCCATGAGTAATTCTATCCTAACAGTGCTAAGTGGGAAGACTAAATACAAACATAAAGTGGGTTCAGATAACTTGGGAAAGGCTACTGTAAGCAAATGGCCGAGTCAGTACATAGCGGTGACAAGAAAGAGCATTCCTTTCGGGGACAACCAGGGTGATGAAGGTACTTGAGTAGCTGCTGGCCTCGGTCAGACCAGCACCAGAGCCTCTGGACCGAGGTGGGGATGACCGAGGTGGGGATGACCGAGGTGGGGATGACCGAGGTGGGGATGACCGAGGTGGGGATGACNGACCGAGGTGGGGATGACCGAGGTGGGGATGACCGAGGTGGGGATGACCGAGGTGGGGATGACCGAGGTGGGGATGACTGAGGTGGGGATGACATTTTCAGATGTGTTCTCCTCCAGCCCCTCCCGTGCCAAGCAGACTGCTGCAGGAGGGTTCAGGTATGTGTGTCCCAAACACTGGGCGCTGAAAGGACTTCACACGTGTGTGCTGAATAAATACAGAGAATGAAGGAAGCAAATAGAAGGTCAGGAGGGAAGGAGGGGAAAAAAGAAAGAGAAAATAAATGAAACTTTAAAAAAAAAAAGATGCCAAGATTCCATTCAGCACATAAAAGCATGTGGTTACTTACGGATGAATGTATATGTGGGTTTAATAATACATTTTAAAATATGGTTACCTTTAATTTCACTTCTAGGCCATAGAGTCCTGGAAGCTTTTGATTCAACTCTCAGAAAAGATAGGCCTGATGTTCTCAGCGTCCAGCTTGGGATTTCTGAGAAGAGATGAACATAGACTAAGCATCCTGCTGACCAGTAAGAGGAATTTCAAGGAGCACTGAGATGAAACTAGTTTTCATTGAATAACATAAGGCACTGCATTTCCTAAAACTCTGAGGGGAAATATGAGTTAGAGGTCCTGCTCAAAGGGAGCTGCTATGGCAGGCTTTACATTGGTATGAGGAAACAACAAAATCAGTCAGTGGGTGGGTGTGCTCTGTGCACTCAAGCAGCCCCAAGGGACCTGAGAATCATCCTGGGATTCACAGGCCTCCAATGCAGCATCCCTTGGAGAACCAGGGATCAGGCTTTAGCTCCTGGGACTGGGTGAGCAGGAAGGAGCTCCTAAGACACCACAGCAGAACTTCTCAAAGGAAAAGAAGCTTATACTCTGAGAACTCAGTTCTTGTAAAGGGAGAAAGGAGTGTATCTGTTGCAGCTGTCCCTGTGCCCCAAATGCAACACTGACCTGGCCTCAGGCGAGAGTGTTCCTGTACATGTACAGTTGTAGGACAGACCGTGGGTTAGGCCATTCTCAGGCAAGAAAAAAGAAAAAAGCTTTGATTGGGCATGGCTGGCCCTAACCAACATGCTGCATTTTTAAAAAAACTGGTGAGAAACTGAGGCTCCCTACGGGATGTGGTTTCCCACATCTACTCCATGTGAGACGGCTTTCACTGTGTTTGGGGATGGCTGGATGAATCATGAAAGCAATGTTTATCCAGACATCTGGCAGCTCACAAGAAGACTCAGTGCTGGAAATTTTAACTCTCTCTTCCTCCCACATCTGCCTTTGTCAGATGCCACAGTAGCAAAGGACTGCATCTTTGAAAGTGAGAGGCAGCGAGAAGCAGAGAAGGTCTGGCTGCACAGACATCTCTACGGAGAGGCACTCTCCATGCATGCATAGAAAACTAAGCAGTACCTGAAGAATTACTTGAAATCGTAACGTATAATGGTTAAGGAGCATACCACTGGGGTCTCTGCCAGACCCCCAACTACCACGTGTCCCCTTTTGGACTGAGGCATGGTGAATACTGTACACAAAGTTTATATTACTAAGCCTGCACATTGTGACCTAGATTTATATGGCCTCAGTAACTGCCGAGAAAGCCTGAAAATGTCTACTTTAATAACAACTAAGAGTAATCCATCCGCCTCCCCCACCTATCACCTGCAAACCTTTCGGAACTGTCTGCTTCAGTTTGATTACTCAGTGATGCATAGCAAAAGCGCGGAGCGGATCTCAGCACTGGACTGAACAGAAATGAAGTCTCAACTTCTGTGCTTCCCCTTGCTTCCTTTGGTACGCGAAATACAATGACACCGTTTTATATGGGATTCCAAGGGTTTAAGTCAATAAAATCATATACTTTTAGAATTATATTAGAGCACTTTAAATATGCATGAAGTCTGAGTTCAGTTTAATTTGTTGTGATCTAAAGTAAAATAAATGGTTTTGCACTATGCTATTTTGCAACCAGTGGGTTTTGTTAGTTTGTTTGGGGGAGTTTTGGGCTCAATCTCTTTTTCATCTTTATTATTCTTATTGCCTACTTTTATGCTTTTGAAGAGAAAAAATAAACAGCTAAATTCCATTATAATTTAGCGATATTAGAGTCACACAGTTTTGACTGAGGCAGGAGTAACGTAAGTAAGAAATCCAGTTTATGTTCAGAGTAGCCATGTGAAATCAAAGCCACCGCAATAGAATAACCAACATCATATATCCCTGAGCCTTGGAGACCCTATGGTTATGTGCACAGCTGAGACATTTTTACTGAGGAGATGAAAGCCCAGAGTGGTTATGCGCCCATTTCAAAGCCACACAGCACACCTCTGGTATCAGTCTTCCTACATGCCAATTTAGTACTCTATCTATTACATCACAGTTGATCTCTAATTTCCACAAAGCTCTGAAAAGCTTACTACTGTGCCTATTTTAGTGTCAAGTGAAAATATGCTATGAATATTTCAGGCATCTTAATATCATAAGGCAACTTAGTCACTAGAGTATAATCTACATTTTTGTTCTACTATTTATATTAGCCGATGTGTTGAAGGCCCATGGGAAACTAAAGTAAAATGTGGGATATTCTAGACTCCGGTAATCCAAAACTACAATTTTTCTCTTGTTCATAGGCAGAACATAATGATAGGGTTTGCTAAAGCACAATTTCGGGTGATTTTATAGCCATCTATCAAGTGAACTCAAAGTGTACAAAAGCAATGTGTAAAGCAAGAACCTGAGAACTACTCAGTATCAGACCCACCACTAAGAATTTGTATTCTCGCTGGGCAGAGGTGGTGCACGCCTTTAATCCCAGCACTTGGGAGGCAGAGGCAGGCGGATTTCTGAGTTCGAGGCCAGCCTGGTCTACAAAGTGAGTTTCGGGACAGCCAGGGATACACAGAGAAACCCTGTCTCGGGGGGGGGGGGAAGAATTTGTATTCTCTAAATCTCCAGAACTGCTCAGTTCACTCAGACCAGCACTGTGATCAGCAGTTACCTGCTGACTCCTACTATCTGTGTCAGTTGGTGCTGGGTGCATGAGATCCAAAAAGCTTGAGGCAGTGATCGGAAGGCCCCAAAGAGCTAAGTCTGTGTATGCGGGATAGTTGTCGCCTAGCAAATCCACTGGTGGTTTCTGTAAAGAGTATGAACTGACACACACAGGTAAGTAAGGGGTGTGTGCAAGGATGAATGAGAAATTCAACTACCCAGGGCAGCAGGGGACAGAGACCTCCACGCATGCTACAGAGAACAGATAGGCCAGGGAAAAAAGCCTCCATTAGGAGGGATTTATTTCTTGAATCTTGAATCTGTGAGACAATTAAGTACAGCCAGCCCTCTGTAGTCATTGATTTTTATCTTTGGATTTAACCAACAGTTCTTAGAAAATATCGAGGGACATTTTCATCTTAACTGAACTTACAGAGTATTTCCTGTTATCAATCCTGAACAAAGTAATGTAACAACTATTCACACAGCATCTAACTGTCCCAATATTCTAAATCAGCCACCAATATTCTAAATCAGCCAGGGGTGATTGAAAAGTATATGGAAGATGCCTATAGGTTCTATGAAAACACATTGTCTGTTTATAAGAGGAACTTGAGCATCCACAGACTTCAGCAAATGAGAAGTATCTAGAATCTAATCGCCTCGACAGATCAATTGACAACGATGGCTTCTTTATATTTCTTCATATAAACTCATGATTGTTATATAATCACATTGTCAAATAACCATACTAAGGAAAAAGCAATAGGGTCTAGATTTTACACTTTGTTAACAACAACAACAACAACAAAAAACATCTTATATAAGCATACAAAGAGATTGTCAGCATATTTTTTTAAAAGTACAAGAAATCCTTAATGACATCCATGATCTTGCTACTAGAATTGTTAAATAAAAATCTGAAAATGCAATTATTAAAAATCCAAATGTTACATGTTCTCTGAAAAAATAATTTATCAGTTTTTTCTGAATCAGAGAACACATTTATTTGTCTTAGTAGTTCTCCCTCTAAGTATGAGGAACTAAAACACATAGTTGCCACAAAAGACTGACATGGGAATGTTCATAGCAACCTTATTGATCAGGGTCCCAAACCCAAAATAACCCAGATGTTCATCAGATGGCAAATAGATACACAAAATGTTATGTGGAAAACACCACTCAGGAAAAAAAAAAAAAGATTGGTGCAAATAACAATATAAGGGAATGGAGGACCACTACATCCTAGGAAAGATGCCAGATGTGAAGCACTAAACATCTGGTTGCACTTACTGAAAACTCTGGAGAAAGTAAAACTTCATCAGTAGACATCAGATCAAGGACTGCCATGAAAAAAGGAGAGGAACTAACTACAAAACAGAATGAGAGACATGTCAGATGATAGAAACTCAGCCCATGAATGGAAGAGTGGTTACCTGTAGCTTTGTGTCAACTTGACACAGCTGGAGTTATCACAGAGAAAGGAGCTTCAGTTGGGAAAATGCCTCCATGAGATCCAGCTGTAAGGCATTTTCTCAATTAGTGATCAAGGGGGGAGGTTCCCTTGTGGGTGGTGCCATCTCTGGGCTGGTAGTCTTGGGTTCTATGAGAGAGTGGACTGAGCAAGCCAGGGGAAGCAAGCCAGTAAAGNACATCCCTCCATGGCTTCTGCATCAGCTCCTGCTCCCTGACCCGCTTGAGTTCCAGTCCTGCATCCTTTGGTGATCAACAGCAGTATGGAAATGTAAGCCGAATAAACCCTTTCCTCCCCAACTTGCTTCTTGGTCATGACGTATGTGCAGGAATAGAAACCTTGACTAAGACAAGTTGGTACCAGCAGAGTGGGGTATTCCTGTAACAACCTGACCATGTTTTGGGGAGGACTGTGGAAGGACTTTGGAACTTTGGGCCACTGCTTGTGGACGTTGTACATCGTGGTGCGCACTAGGCTCCGCACCACGATGTACAACGTCCACAAGCAGCTTTGGTGATCAACAGCAGTATGGAAATGTAAGCCGAATAAACCCTTTCCTCCCCAACTTGCTTCTTGGTCATGACGTATGTGCAGGAATAGAAACCTTGACTAAGACACCTGTACATATCTGTGCTACTCCTGAACTGTATACTATAGGTCAGTAAGTTTGACTGTATATACATTAATTCCATATACATTGTACCTCACAGATATGGTTTTTAAAAGTAGCTTGAGGCTCTCTGCACTTCTTGTTCTTTTCTCTCTGCACATGTGCCCTTTCTTTCTCTCTCTCTCTTTCCTCTATTCCCCTCCCCATGAGACTTCTCTGGCCCCAGTCCTTGAGGTCAGTGAACTCACCTACTCAAGAGCAGCTTCCCAATAAATGTGCCTTTTTATCTCCTAACTTCACCTGTAAGACATGAACACCCATCATGGAATGGTTCTCCAGATCTTCAGATACCTAAGGGTCAGAACTGCTAGCAGTGGCTACACGCCTGGAGACCACCAAAATTAAAGACATGCTCACAGGGAAAGGCTACACGCCTGGAGACCACCAAAATTAAAGACATGCTCACAGGGAAAGGCTACATGCCTGGAGACCACCAAATTTAAAGACATGCTCACAGGGAAATGGCTCCATTGTTCTACTATTCCTATAGCCTTGCTAATAGATTTCTTAGGTCAGCCTAATAATATTTAGTTAATAACCAATCTCTTCATTACAAGAGGATAGATATATTTCTACAGTTTGATAGTTCATGAATGGTAGAATATGGGAGACAAGACATGCAAATAATGTGTGGGGAAACCAACTGGGAAATTTTGAATGGACATGAGAAGACTGTGAATCAACTTGAAAACTCTTCTTAAAATACTTTGACTAATATTTCCCAAAGGACTTCCATGTGTTGGTGTAGGGGACAAAATGGGGTCCCACGTCCACTCGCAGCTAGGGTCACTGGGTGAGGCTGGATTCGGGAAGTTTGACTGTGTGCGCCCCCCACTGAACCACTGGGCAGGGCTGGCGTTGGACTTTGAGAAGCCGAGGGACCCCACGCCAGGGATGTGGAGGTGCAGTCTGGGGTCCCTACGGGCCTGCCAGAGTTGGGTCTGACTCTCAGGCAACACAGATGCCACTGGGTACGGCAAAGAGCTGGTTCTGGGGTCCCTGGGCCACATAGAGGCTAGGGACATCAGGTTCTCAGTCTTGGACACTTGGGATGTTGCTGGATGTTGCAGAAGAGCTGAGAACAGAGTGGGGACCCTTAGGTGGACTCTGGCCCATGGGCTGAAGGGCAAAGGGGCAGGGAGGAGAGAGCCCTGGCTGGTTACTGCCAGATGAGGATTCGGCAGGGCTGCTTGGGTTGGTTGGCAGCTGTGGCTGGAGAACTCAGGAAGGCCTCCCAGCAGGAGGTTAGACGCATGGATGGTTAGAGGGTGAGCTACTCCTTAGCTCCAGCATGGTGGGTCCCCGTCCATGGTTTAAAGGTGTTTATAGTAGAAAGGCAGAGAGAGGGAGAGAGTGGGAAAGTAGAGGTCGGCCATGGCCACATGGAGTGAGGGGGAAAAGGGGGAGCAGTAGGGCAAGAGGAGAGAGTAAGAGCACACCTCTCTGCTGGGGGTGGGGGAGGTGGGCGGGGGGGGGGAGGAAGGGGTGCTGTAGGAGGCTGTAGCTGTGACAGGAGCCAGGGGCCCAGGAGGCGTGGCCGAATACCTGCTGTCCCATGCAGGCAGAAGTCAATGCCCACTAGGTCACTGGGGTTCAAGGCCTGTGCTCAACCAGGGACCAGGCTGTCTGTGCACAGCTCACCGCCCCACATTGGTGACTAGATAGAAAAAGACATTAAGGTTAGGCAAGAAAGTCCTTGCTCACACCAAGTCCTACATACCTGTGGTAGTTTGGTATGTCTGGCCCAGGGAGTGACTTTACCGGAGTAGGTATGGCCTTGTTGGAGGAAGTATGTCACTGTGGGGGTGAGCTTTGAAACCCTCATCATATGTGCCTAGAAGCCAGTCTTCTCCTAGAAGCCTTTAGATGAAGATGTAGAACTCGCAGCTCTTCCCACACCTTGCCTACCTGGACACTGTCATGCTCCCACCTTGTTCATAATGGACTGAATCTCTGAACCTGTAAGCCAGCCCCAATTAAATGTTGTCCTTATAAGAGCTGCTTTGTCCAAGGTTTCTGTTCACAGCAGTAAAACTCTAACTAAGACATATCTAATTCCTGATTTAAGTCGTTTTAGGAAGTTTTCTGGATTTAAATAATTTTGGGAAATGAGGGTGGTATAAAAAGGCTGAGAGTTGTACACCTTGATCTAAACTCTGCTAGAAGACTGACCTCCGGCAACTAGGAGGAGGGTCTCAAAGCCCACCCCTACAGTGACACACTTCCTCCAACAAGGCCAAACCGCCTAATAATGCTGCTCCCTGGGCCAAGCAAAGCCAAACCACCACAATACCAAAATAGCAATGTCTTCTATGGCAGAAGTCATATATGTATGTGGAAAAGACCAACTACTTCTTGACGTTATCATTCAACTGTAACTGCATCATAAATACAAGAGTAAGCACAGACTGCACTGCCTGAAGCAAGATGCTCAGTAAAACAAACATGAGTTCTACTTTGTGAACTGCTTAGCACAAGTAGGGTAATAGTATGCCTAGGGTAGGCTCACAAGTTTCCTCCTAAAGCTCATCTTAAAGGCCTCTTGATCTTTTATAGTGAGAATTGCCCTCCACTATTAAGGCCTGAAAATGGTGCATGAAGCCAAAATTGACCAAGCTAACGTTGACAAAAAGGCATGCACAGATAGACAGGCGTGGTGCTTTGAAGGAGAATGCCCCTCACAGGCTCGTATATTTGAATGTTTGATGACATTGTTTAGGGGAAGGATTAGGAAGTGTGGCTTTCTTGAAGGAGATGGGAAGGGGTGGGCTTTGAGGCTTCAAAAGCCCACACCAGGCCTAGTATCCTTCACTCTGCTTCCAACCTCCATATAAGATGTAATCTCCAAACTACTGTTCTAGTACCATGCCTGCCTGACGCCATGCTCCTACCACTATGGTCATGGACTCACCTTCTGAAACTGTAAGTGCCCCTGCCCAATTAAATCCACTCGAAGTTGCTTTGATTGTGTACCTTCGCGGGAATAGAAATGCAACTGAGACAAAAGGAGACCTAGAAATAGTTAAATCAACTACCAAATTTCAATAGCATGAAAATGGAGCAATGGAGAGACAGCTAGCATTCTGAGTAGCAGACATTATAGAGAAGTAATATGGCTCATGGCAAGCACATTCTAGTAACTGAACAATATAATATTTCAATAGGCTCCCTTGTAAAGTTTGTAGACCTGGAAGCACCAATGAAGTAGTAATACCCTATCCTAATATTTAATAGGTATACTTCCTAGAGCGTATCACTGCCTCACAATATGTTTCCCAAAACTCAAGCTTCAACCTGATCAGCAGAGCTGACTATTCCCAAGTAGCCCTGCTCACCCCTCCATTCTGTGCTCATGTCTTCCCTCTGTTCTGGACTTCCCTTCTGTAGCCTGTCTCTTTACACCATTTCATAGATACACAAATTTAGGCTGATAGAGGATGAGGGCTTTTATGGATCAGCCCCATCCGCGGCTGTCCCTGACGTGCCTGGACCCCAGGCACTCAGAGTTGTGAGCAGACGCTCCCAGCTAACCACCCTTTGTACTTTATCTTGGGTACATCCTGTCTGCTGTCCGAATGCCTGTATGTCCTGGCATGTCTGGAGACTTCAGCCCATTTAACCATAGCTCAGATCACCCTGCTTTTGAGTACATTCCCTTGGTCTATCTAAGCTTAGATTTCTTATTCTCCCTGCCATGCCCTGGTGTCTTGCTAAGTCCCAGGTAGATACTCAGGTAAGATCATCTACTGTTGTAACTCCCACTAGGCCATAAAACTTTCCTGGTTATCTCAGTCCCTAGGACTGAATCCAGGAGTGAGACTTCATATGTTTGTGAATGAGTCAGGGCTCCAAAGACAGAACAGTCAATTTTGTCCCTGACCTGAGCTGTCTCATCTTATCCATTCAGTGCTGAACCACTGGGTTATGTGGTCACTTAAGTAAGCCCAAGCAAATATTATTTTGCAGCTATTAAACGTGGTGGGTTAGCAACTATCATAACAAACAAACAAGCAAAACGAAAACAAAGCACAATGCCTCCTTTAACTGGGACATGGGGGAAAAGCCAATATGATGAGCAAAGGACAATTCTAGATGTCCTGGTCACCTGTATCTGGATCCTGCCTCTGGAGCCTAGCATGGTTTAAGTAACTCATTTCCATTCTAAAAGCCCATCTCCATGTCTGTAACACAAGGAAAATAGAATGCTCACCTAAAAGGTTCATATTAAGGATTAAATGTCCACGAGTTAGCAATTGAGCCACAGGGCTCTCTGTCCACTCTGCTCTGGCTAGCTGTGCGGCAGTGGCCATGATAGGCAGAAACGGGTCATGTTCTGGCCACTACTGTAACTAAAGACCTGAGAGTCTCCTTGGGGAGGTGGCTTCTTCATCAACAATGCAAACTGATCTTATGTTAGGTGAAGACATTGTGACAAACTGTAAAACTGCAGGGCACACAGGAGGCAGGCCACGATAGGGGCGATTGTTGTTTGTTTTCCTAACTCTCCCCCTCTCCTTTGCTTATGGATCACTGATTTCTGAATAACCCGGACATTTTCTATCTTGTCCCAAACAGGACTATACAATTAATGACAACAGTTTGAAACTCAAACTAAAATGAATGGCATCTCCTCACAGCCATGTCTCTCATGGGGACAGGTGCGGCTGTTTCCAATAAATTAATTTATTTGCACCACGCTGAAAGAGAGTCCCATAAATATATGGTACATTGAAACTTTCATTAACTACACTCAAACTAAATTCACCCAGCCCATCATTTTTATTCATGGATTCTCTACAAACAGTCTTAGGGAACCACACAATGGAAGAAAGGTTACGTCCATGTTCAAATGTCTAGAGAACAACTTGGTGGAGAAATTGCTGAAACTTGCTGCATGCCAGCATTACACACCTTTCGAGGATGAGTGTGTACCAATACCCAGGTGTAAATTAACAAAAATGCATTCTCTTGTAAATAATGCACATTTACAGGAAGAGCACTGTATCTCAAATGCACCCTCCCATACTCCTATAAACGGTATATAGTCACACAGCTTATCACACATAAACACAAGATCTTAAACCTAGCACATTGTTAGTTGTATATTATTCAATTAATAATGATGTTCTTTCCCCCATGATTATAAGTCAGAAGCAAGAAAATTCCCAACCAAATGGCCAGACATGGCTGGGTGGGTCTCTTATTTACTCTACATACAAGAATACAAACAGGAGCAGCAGGATGGGTAGAGGGCAGCGCCACCTCCTTACTTTAAATGTTTCCAGCTGTGAAACGCTGATATTTCCTAAATACACTAAGAGGTATCTTTGTTATGGTCAGGCCAGTCATTCCATAGTGACTATACTTAGATGTCCAGTAGAAATGGGATTTGTAGTTGTTAAATTCTTATATGTAAAATCTGTTATTAACTTATGGAAAATATTTCTTAAAAAAAAAACAAAACACAGGAGTAGTGAACCCCCAAACACCTAAGGCAGAAAGAGTTGGTCTTACCTTGAGGGTGAGCTCTAAAGTATTGTTTTTAAATGACTAGCTATTAAATCACTCATTGTGTTGTTTGAAAAATAAAAATTAAAGAATATTGTTTAAGTCACCCTCAGATATAATGCCAAAAAATGGTGTCAACAAGTTTCTGAGTCCTATTATTATACACTGGCAATTTTCCCTCCTTTCTAGCCTCTCCAAAAACCAGCGAGGGAACTTCACGTAAATGAAGTCTTTCTTTTTTCCTTAAAAAGTCCAGGCTAAGCTCATGTAGTTGAATCAGTGAGTTTCATTTGAGAGAGCCTGTCTCAAAGATAATAAACACAGCAAGTGTATACACTTACATGCATGTGAACATGCAAGTGTACTCATAAGAGTGTGTGTGTGCACATGCTTGCACACACGTGTGTGTTTGTGTGTATGTGTGTGTGCGCACACACACACATACACTCTCAGAGATCTGGAGATGTACAGCAGCAGAGTACTGGCCCTGTGTACTATCCCAGTACTACAAAAAAAAAAAAGTCTCTACAATATATTCAATGTTGGGTTCAGAACAGGATGTCTTAGCTCACTGAAAGACAACAGGCTCCGATGCCTGTCACTGACAAGCACATGGCTTTCCCACATACCTGTGTTCCCTGACAGAGAATCACTGACAGCCCTCCAACTTGGCTCCCTCATCCTTGCAAGACATATAATTGGAGTCCTCCTCAAGTGCTTTTCTGAGCAGGCGGAACTTATTTCAAGCCAAAAAAAGAAAAAAAATCTCTATTCTTGGCTTTTCCAAAGAAGATCCATTCATCTCCTTCAGAAACAAATATAAGAAGATGTCAATATCAACACTAGTATTTGCCACTAGTCTACGGAACGAGGTAGAGTATTAGTAAAATGTAAGGCAATATGCTGGGCACAACTTTTCTTTAAGGCTTCAGCAGGTTTTACTGAGACATGTTTTTATATTATACATTGTTTAAAATTGGATAAAATATGCATAACATGATATTTCTCATCTTAACCACTCTAATCATCCCACTGGGTGATGAAATACTCTTACCGTGCTCTGCACCATTACCAGCATACTTCTCTAGAACTATTTTCTTCCTGAAAACCTAAATGTTCTATATTCTGCCCATTAAGCAACTCTGCATTCTTTCCTTCCCAGCCTGGGCCTTCTCCGTTTTCCTTCTTGGCTGCCTACACTTGATACTTGGTCCAAATAGGACCATATAATACAGTCACTTTGTAGCTGGCTTCTTTGAAGCTTCGTAATTCCCCCAATGGTTCAGCCGTGATGTCCCATGTTTCATAGGACCTTTCTTCTTGTACCAGAACACTCAGCCTTCATGACCAAAACAGACAGCCACATGCTTCTCAGCAGTAAACCCTTTGGATGGACAGGCAAAGTGCAGACTATTGTGTGAGCCTTCTTGAACTGTCAGAATATAGAGGCAGCCCCTGCCCCCAAGCCTCAAAATGCTATTCACTGGCAATGTGAGCATCTTCCAACAAGGATCTGCAGGGGGAGTGTGTTAGCTCAGTCACATGGCATGTCCATAAAATAAGATAGGAGAATTCACTCTGGTTCAACTCCCTATGCTTATTGTTTGCTTCATTCTATGCTCAGGGTTCTGAGAAAGTCAGTATTTGGAAAAATGACTAGGCAGCAAAATCGAGACTATTCAAATTAATGCCTCCAGAATATACAATTCAAACCCATGTCCCTATCATGTTACTGGCAACTTGGCTATCTTAACAGTGAAACACAGTAAGAATCTCATATACAAACGACTGAGGCCAGAAGTGTTTCAGATTTCAGTCTTTCAGACAGATAAGGAGTTTTCTTAAGGAAGGAGTCCAGGTTCAAACACAGAATTCACTCTCTGTCTTACTTTCCTACAAGATGTTTCCCAAGTTAACCTTGTATCCTCTCATGTCCATCAGGCTGCACTCTCAAATCAACATGGGACTTAGGAAAATTACTACTCGGTAGCCAAAACATAACTGGTTCAAAAAGGATAGTATTTACAGCTTAGTGATCAAAAGTGCTCACTAGCTATCAAACAACCCCAAAATGGAATTTCATTTCTTAGAGTTTTTCTCGGTATCAAATACATACATACATACATACATATATACATATTAATGACAGAATATTGAAAATAGTAAATAATAATTATATTTCAGTTCCTAGTGGTAGCAATACATCAGTTCTACATGAGGATTTTCAGCTTTTCATGCTTCCTGACACCCCAGTCCACCACAGTAAAACCACTTTCTCTTTTTCCCTCACTGACACCGAAGAATTCAACTGACCATGATTCCAGGTGCCATCTGGGCCCTGGATGTTATTTGTGCTGTCTGCTCACCCAGCTGATAATCAACTGCCTTAAACTGGCTTAAACAAGTAGCTGACTTGTGCTCTCATTTGACCTTCACAACAGCACTAAACACATCCGAAACGCATGCTTTCCCAGTGCACACTGACTGAGCTGGTTCTACCCATCATCTTCCTTGCCTTCATTGGTTCCCCTCTAGATCCCAGAGGCTCTGGCACAAAGCATCCTCTAGGAGAGGCTTGCTGAATAACCAAAGCCAGGCAGTTTAGCCAGTCTGGGATATAATGAAAGACACACACCCAGGCTCATCCTGGGTCAAAAATTTGCCCTGCAATCCTGACAGATGAAGCAGTGCCAGAAAAGGGGGAAGGGGCTGAGCTTATCCCTTCCGACCACTGACACGCAGAGCATGCCAGCTGCTTCAGGAACACCTTGACTGAAGCCTGGTAGAAAACCTAGAGCTGAAACCGTGAGCAGATTTCCAGAGCCTCTGCTGATATGCAAAGGGGAATTGAGGTCATTGCTATCACTAAGCTTTTAGAACATTCATTGTGCAACAAGGGACAATAAAATTTTTACTTCAACTTCTGGCTTTCTTTCCTCCCAGTAAAATCTTTTATCTGAAAGTATCTATTTCACAGATTACAAAAACAACCAAACTTCATCAAAATGGCATTAGGAAAGTTCTCCTTCCTTCCAGCCACACTTACCCAGGAGAAATCTGCCTTCTCAAACGCTAACACTGATGAAAAGGTACTTACTTAGTTTTGTTGTGTGAGACAGTCAGATTAAATGGGTCAACCACATAATTAAACCATAAAAATAGAATGGATTTAATAATGTAATAATAAATAGTTCAATATTGTGGGAGTTAAACTCATTTCCAAATAAAACTAATCTTAATTGTAGAATACACATTCATTAGATTGCTACTTGAAATCCTCATAATTTTGCAAAAGATTTGATTTGGTTCACTGAGGACTTTTTGGCATAAAGAACTGAGACAAAGTTCAGAGACCGTTACATATTTCCACATATTTAATTAATTTAATAGCATCTAAATCAATTTTTGTTGGAATAAGAAAAAGTATTTCAAGCATGTAAATTTAACAGATCTATCTTAAAGTAAAAACCACCTAAGCTTTCTGAAAAATAAAAATAGCATCCTGCCAACTATTAAAATCCTAAGAAAAAGACTAGGATAATATTTTAGGATAATAGTTTCCATTGGGTAATATTTTGGCTACATTTAAAAGTACTTTATTAAAGTAGCAAACACTACACAGTATATTTTCCTTTAAAATTAAATTGAAGATAAGTCGTTTACTTCTGGGTACCTGCCATGCTTATCAAATGGCATCCTCCCAAGCAAGCCCTAACTGACACAGGACTCTAACTGAGAATAAATGCATGTCCAAAGTATGTAAGAATGATTCTATTAAAGACAGAGGGTCATCTATACCCATGGTGGTGGGACAGGCTGTCATCCCAGCACTGAGGAAGCAGAGGCAAGTTCACTCAAGCCTGAACTACTGAGCAAGTCTCTGTCTCAAAAAAAAAAAATCATATGCATGCATGCATATATACACATATGTGTGCATGCATACTAAAGAATATGGAGGCTGCATTGGAGATTCCTGTTGAGAAGGCTCCAGTCCAGCCAGGGGCTCTTCCTATCCCACACATCCTCGGCAAGGTTTTCATCAGGCCAACCACATCCAGACCCCTCCCTTCCCACCTGACAATCCCAACTGAATGCACCTGTTGTCCCAGTCTCAACACGGGCACCTCAAAGGTAAGATTTCATCGGGCAGTTTAGAATCACCAGCAAAGATATGGGAAATCCCAAGAGTCAAAAACTGGGACAGATGGGCAAGTCTGTGTTTGAGCCAAGCTCCCGGTGACACTGAACTACAGTGCAAAGCACGTGCCTGCTCAAGGCTTCCTAGTAACCTGTGTATAGGTGTACTAGAGAAGAACCCCTGAAACCCCACAACCCTAGTCGAGAAAGGAGGTCACTACACAAAAGCCTGTGGTTGAAGAACTGACACTTCAGACCACAGGGAAGGTCACCTTGAACAGCCTTTGCACAGAGAACTGGTAATCTGGCCTGCCACGTTAGCGCTGATAGTGTCAGTTTTGTTTGAGCCTCTTCCAAAATGGGGAACAGAAGGCGAAACTACAACACTTCCCGAGTGCACCAGGACCTTAATGCACAGCCAGTTATTCCCCATTCACAGGAGGCCAGTGGTCTAGTCCCAGTCACAGAACAGTAAGAGGTGTCCCAGAACTGAAGGTAGCAGCTCCCCCTCCTGCGCTGTGCTTCTAAGTGTTTATCAGTTTTCAGTGGTGTTAAAGAGAGAAGTGACCTTATTTCACAACAATGAGCCCCTGAGAGGGCTCTGAATAGACTCCTCCATTAATTCTACCGTGGAACAGGCACAGAGCCTCCAAGGCCTGATGAAATCATCCCACATTGAGAAGAAGAAAAGATGTGTGAGAAACAAAGCAGTCTCTATAGGGAACGGACAAAGCCAAGAGGTACCAAGATGCTACAGTGTCCACCTAGGAATGCAGGACAGAAAGATGACTGTCTACTACACCGGGGGCTCAAACTTCAATGTACCAACCCAGTCCCCTTTGCACACTGGTTCAGTCTGGACTGAGATTCCTCCGATCTCATATTAGGCTGTAATCTGCCTTCCTACCACTCTCCTTCCTGGATTCTGGTTCAGTAATTTAGAGGACATACGTTTCACTCATTCTATCACCTAGAAAGGCCTTTCTGATATAGCAAATTACTATTGATACAACCTAGGAAGTACCAGGCTGGAGCAATTCCCAAGGAGGGAGAGATAGTACCCAATATGTACCATAAACCCCCATGGGTCCTAAGGACAGTGCTCTCTCTCTCTCTCTCTCTCTCTCTCTCTCTCTCTCTC
>NC_034611.1:15315736-15321169 GCF_900095145.1 Mus pahari | reverse complement strand
CTCTCTCTCTCTCTCTCTCACACACACACACACACACACACATACACCATTCTGCTACTGTAGTGCTTTTGGCACTTCCTGCTATGATATTCTTTTACCTACACAGGGTAAAGACACTATAACAGCAAGAATGTGAGTGGAAGAAACCCCTTCTGTAAGTACAGCACAGGTAGCCTCATGCCTAGAGACAGAACACTAATTCCAAACATAGCCTGCAGGAAGGCATGTCCTGAAATGTCTCCAGTGTGGAGGCCTTCAACATACACACCGGGCTAAATCAACTAAAAGGAGGGCACAGTTCAGGTAGACCAAAAGTCAGGGCCTATGAGAGCCACTCAATTGCAGCAAGCTCCAGGGTATGAGCAATCAGACACAAGAAAAGGTAAGACACTACCCACCACAGATATCCACAGACTACTGTCATGTCCCTCACATCTTGAAGCCTGTCTTATGTCTGTACCAATGCCTGTTATCTAGGCAGCACAACAGCTGGAGACCCATGATTGGGATTTGTGGGTCCTAACTTTCGTAGGAATATCTCAGATGCTTCTAGGTGATTTTTTTTTTTCAGATTTGGAATATTTGTACAACTTGACTGAGAACATCTCAGGGACCAGGATGCTTCAAAATCTGACACTGTTTGAAAGAACAGATTTCTAAAATGCTCAGATTTTAGGAAATTTGTATTTGCAGGGGGGTGGAGGGCATTGAATGTATGATAATAACCCTGAGAAAGTCCAGTGAGTTAGAGAAACGCAAATGTAAATCTATGGGGCCCTTCTTATCTAACCTGGTAACCTGATGGAACAAGAAGAGGCATGAAGCCAGCCTGGCGTGGTCTGTGTTGAGGGAGACTGTTCTTGCAGCAGTTACTACTACTACTCTGCCTTCTGCTTGTGCAAGGCCATCTGCTGAGCAGAGCGCTGCCAAGAACATGGAGTCAAGGAATTGCAGAATCTTGCATGGCAGGACTCAGGAGAAACAGCGGGCCACAACGGTGAAGCACATGCTGTCTTGGGTATTCCTTTAGCAATAAGATGGAGGACAAGAGAAACAAGGGATGGGCAGTATTATGACTTTAGCCTAAGAAATATAGAAACATTATGATTACAGCAGTAATTCGTATAAAAAGTGATAGTTACTCTTTTACCTTTTTTCAAATTGTTTCACATCTTTAAAGCTGGGTGTATTTTCACACTTACAGACATTTCAGTCAGAAAAGCAACGTTTCCCCTGCCTGGCGAGCAGGGGGACAGTGACCTCCCATAGCAGCCTGCACAAGTGTGAGCTGAAGGTGCTTCCGGAAAAGATGAAGGCATTCGCCTCCGGAAAAGATGAAGGCATTCGCCTCCACAGCAGCTCAGCTTCCATCCTCTTAATCTCTGGGGCTGTACTTCCTCAATCCCAACGGCAAGCTCCTTCCGCATATTAGTCATTTAGCACATCTTTCCTGCTCCACAACTACTCCAGGACACTGTTCCTCATTCCCAACTGCACACTCCTTCAGCTTATGAGCAATGGCTCACCCTGACCTGTGGATAAGCCCCATCCACACAAAGCAGAGAGTTAAGTCAGAAACAGCCAGCCAGCAGACTCAGCTGGATCCGTCATGACTGACATCCTCTGTTTATTGCCCGGCCAAAATGTACTTTATGCTTCTGTGTTCAGGCTACTCAAGCATCATGAAGACATGATTGCTTCCTTTGTTCTTTTTATCAGAACACAGAAGGTCAAAGAAAATTAGAGCAGAGACATTATAACGGGAGGCTTATAGAATGACCAAGGAGCATAAACCAGAAAGGAAGCAAAACGAGCCTCAGATGAAGGAAAGAGCAAGTGTGGAGGCTGCGATGGTCAGAAAGAGGGCTGCAGATGCAAGGTCCAAGCCAGGGAAGATCAGAAAAATACTTGATACTTTGTTTAAGCACAGTCCAGGGCTTTGAGTGGTCTGGAATTGCAACTGGATGTTATCTCAGCTGACTCAGATGTGAGTACAGCAGAGGCAGGAAGACAAGAAAGGGAAAGATGTCCAACACTGAAAGGAGTATGGGCTACCCCAAGAATGCAGAAAGGCCCTGGGAAGGACAGAAATGGGGATGGGAGAGCTGAGATCCTAAGGGGTCTCAGTTTCCAGTGAGCTCCCACGCATGAGGAAAACCATCTGAGGAGCCTGCCATTTCCTCCAGGCTGCGGTTTGGAGGCCTTAGCTCAGGGTACATTCCTGGTGGAAGATTGGCTCAGTCCTGGGAAAGAACTCATCCCGTTCTAGAAAAAGCGTCCTAGTTTTATTGTTGCTTGATAAACACTATCATCAAAAGCAACTGGGGAATGAAAGGCTTTGTTTGGTTACAACTGATTGCAGCAGGTTACAATTCATCCTCAAGGGCAACCCAAACAAGAACGGAAGGAAGGAATGGCCGCCTTTCCATGGCTTGCTTGCTCAGGTTTCAAATACAGTCCAGGACCACCTGCCCGAGGGTAGCATCGCCCACAGTGGGATGTGCCCTTCCACGTTACTTAGTAGTCAAGACAATGTCCCACAGACACCCTCCCAGGCCAATGCAGTGGAGGCAATTCCTGCACTGAGATCCCCTCTCCCCCAAGGTTGTTCTGAGGTTATTGCAAGTCCACAAAGGCAGCCAGCACTGTGGGCTTCCCAGGTCTCCACAGAGACACAGCTAATCTACAGAACACTCTCTGAGCACCAAGCGCTACTGCCATATGTACTGCTTCAGCTTTCAGCAACACCACTCCTGTCAGCATTATAAAGTCTCTGACGAGAAGACTCCTGTGTTACACATCAAAGGGAGCCATGCACTCTGGCACAATGTTCTGTATGAATTTCCTTTTCTTCAAAGAGAGGATCATTAAGGCACCAGGGCTGCTACTATAGTAGATAGTATTTTATAAAAATACCCTAAACAGAGTGGCTTATGAACAGAAATTTATTTCTCACGGTGTGAGGATGAGAAGTCCAAGGTTAAGTTGTCTACAGATCTGTTATTGCGTAAAGGTCCATTTCCTGGGTCATATATGAGATACCACTATATCCTTGAGAGCAGGAAGATGCAAGATCTCTCCCTGACTCTTATGAGGACATTAATATCATCTGTGGACTTCTCCTCCCCCCTGACTTAATTACATCCCACTTCTCCCCAATACTAGCACTTTGGGGACTGCAAAATAACAGTGCCAGGAACATATATGTAGTTGGAAAAGCCTGTCTCATTTTTCCATTTATTATGATTTTTAGGTAGACTTAAAAAAAAGAAAAAAATCAGTCATAAAAACAAATATTTTTGACTGTGTAAAACAAAGATAAATAAATAAATACTAAAAGCACCTGTTTCCTTTGTGGAACTTCCCACATTAGATTTAAAAATGATACAAGCCATCAGAACATACCTATTTGATGTTGAAATCACATAGTGTATATTTATAAGTTTCAAAACATTTCCCTCTATTTTAAATCTCAAAAACAAATGAGAATGAAAACTAAAACTCAAGTCTAATTGTGTGAAACTGCCTTTATGCCTTAAATTTGAACGGAAGCAGTGCTAAGCATTAGCCATGAACTGGAGAGAGGCTGGTCTGTATGGAGCTGACACCAATGTGTGCGCATGATCATCACCACACCCCTTGCACAATAAGCAGAAGGGTACCAAAGTTCCTCTGCCAAACAATCTCTACTAGAACAAACAAAAAACAAAAAAACAAAACAAAAAACAAAACAAAACACCAGATCAGACACACAGAACCTGAGCAGCTGTGTAAGATACAGCCATCATCTGAGAGCAGCTGTGTAAGATACACCCGTCATCTGAGAGCAGCTAAGTAAGATACAGCCATCATCTGAAAGCAACTGTATAAGATATAGCCATCAGCCGAGAGCAGCTGTGTACCATGCAGCCACCAACTGAGAGCAGCTCTGTACAATGTAACCACCAACTGAGGGCAGCCGTGTAAGATATGGCCATCATCTGTGAGTAGCTGTGTAAGATACAGCCATCATCTGAGGGCAGCTGTGTAAGATACAACCTTCATCTGAGAGCAGCTCTGTACAATGCAGCCACCTGAGGGCATGTGTATAAGATGCAGCCACCAGCTGAGGGCAGCTGTGTAAGATGCAGCCATCAGCTGAGTTCATGGCAGTTGTGTAAGTTGCAGCCATCAGCTGAGTTCATGGCAGCTGTGTAAGATGCAGCCATCAGCTGAGTTCATGGCAGCTGTGTAAGATGCAGCCATCAGCTGAGGGCAGCTGTGTAAGATGCAGCCATCGGCTGAGTTCATGGCAGTTGTGTAAGTTGCAGCCATCGGCTGAGTTCATGGCAGCTGTGTAAGATGCAGCCATTAGCTGAGTTCATGGCAGCTGTGTAAGATGCAGCCATTGGCTGAGTTCATGGCAGCTGTGCTGGTAGGAAGGTAAATGCTGGAAGACAATCCAGAATGTCCTAAAGAGCACCCAGACTTAGGAGGACCTAATCAGCCCATTTCAACACACTGGGAAAACCATTATTTTCCCTGAATGATTTAAAAACATTCACCTAATTAGTTAGGCACACTGATCCTGCCACAGGTACATGATCGCTAAGGCTGCAAGCCAATCTATAGGGTAGCAAGATACTTTGGCTTGACATTCTTACCAGCCGTGCCTATGTTTTAAGAGGAGGTTATCACGGAATTGGTGGACTAGGCAAAGTGGGTGAACAGTCTATAACCACAGAGAACAAAAAGGTGCAGGAAGACTGGATTCATTCATAGTCTTCCCGGCTGCCTGGCTGCTAGAGCTGGGCCACCTCTTAGCTGGCGTTGGTCTGGAATCCATTGCTTGGCTACCCTTGCTTCCCCAGTTTGTAGACAGCAAACCATGGAATGGCTCAGCCTCCCTAATCCCATGAGCCACTTCCTTATAATACATTTGCTTCTGGCTCTGCCTTACTCTATAGCCCTTGCTACTGCAAGGCATGTGCATTAATGCTGCCAGATAAAATGCAAAGCTGGAAGTGAGATGAAGATACTGACTACTGCAGACACAAAAAGAATGCGGACTTGTTGCCGTGTCGGTGCACTTAATTAAAAGGCCCCTCTATGTGGTTTCTCTATCGCTGACTCTCAGTACCTAAGAAGCAGAATGTTTCATGTGGAGAAATGGCTCCAGAAAACCCTAGGGGAAAACAGCAGTTGGCGATTAGCAAGGAAAACTGCCTAGTCCTGTGCTAGCAAATGCTGAAAGTAGAAAAACCTGCAGGAGAAATCAGGTAAGCAAGGAAGAAGTCACAGGTCATGCTTCTGTGAGAGGGCAGAACTGCTTTCACCTGGAAGAAAATGCAGCATGCAGAGGATGATGCAAGCCTCTCTCTCCCTTCCTTCCTTCCTCCCTTCCTCCCTCCCTTCCTCCCCCTCCTCCCCCTCCTCCTCCTCCTCCTCCTCCTC
>NC_034611.1:15307446-15315694 GCF_900095145.1 Mus pahari | reverse complement strand
TCCCTCCCTCCCTCCCTCCCCTGCCCAACCCCAATTTGTGGGACTCTCATCACTTCTAAGGAAAAGTTAATTTTTTTTCTTTAATTCAAGCAATTCCAATAGACCACAAATCTTTTCTGAAACTACTTAAGAATATTTCATTCCCTGCTCCCAGAGTCCTCTGGAGCACACCATGCTGCCCTAAGCAGCCTGCAATCCCCTCTGGAACTCCATTCTCCTTCCACCTTTGTCAGACCTAAAGAGCCTGAACTATGCAGGTTAGCTTCCCGTCTCCCATCCACTTTCCCTGCTTGCTGAGTCCTCTGGAGTACCCAAGCTTCCCTGAGCAGCCTGATGTCCCCAGAGGTCCTCCATTCTGCTGCTGTCTCTCTGCCAACCATCACTGGACTTGAGGGTCCTGAACCATACAGACTAAGAATACCCATCAGAGGCCTGCCACAGGACCATCAAGATTAACCCCCACCCTCAATACCTACTGCAACAAGAACTTCCAGGCACCAAGAACATCCAGGCACCAATATGCCCTAAGGCTCTCAAAAGAAAACAACCAACAAAAGGGCAAATATGATACCGTCAGAGAACAGCTAATCTACAACAGCAAGCTCTGGAGATCCTAATAACTGAAGCACAAAAAAAAATGACCTTAAATCCAATCTTATAAAGGTCACAGAGGTTTTTTAAAAGAGAAAACAAATAAATCCCATAAAGATATACAAGAAAATACAATTAAATGTGTGAAGGAAATAAATAAAACTGTGCAAGACCTGAAAATAGAAAGAAAAGCAATAAAGAAAGCATAAAACACTGAGGGAATCCTGGAGATGTAAAACCTAGGGAAGAGAACAGGAACAACAGATGCCAGCATCACCAGCAGACTACAGGAGATGGAAAAGAGAAACTCAGGTGAATTTGATATAATAGAAGAAACTGATACATCAGTCAAAGAAAATGTTTAGTCTAAAAAATTCCTGACACATCTAGGAAATTTCCAGTACAGTGAGAAGTCTGATATAAGAATAAAAGAAACTGAAAAAAATAGAGTGCCAGCTCCAAGACCCAGAAATATTTTCAAAAAATTATAAAAGAAAACTTTCCCAACCTAAAGAAAGAGATGCATATAAACATACAAGATTATTGAGCACTAATTAGAATGCATCAGGAAAATCCTCCTGCCACATAATAATCAAAACACAAAATCTACAGAACAAAGAAGGAATATTAAGAGCAGCAAGGGAAAATGACAGGTAACATATAAAGGCAGACCTATCAGAATTATACCCAACTTCTCAACAGAGACTCTTAAAGCTAGAGGGTCTTGCAACCTCTAAATAACCCTACAGATGCCAACCTAGACTACTATATCCAGCAAATCTCTCAATCACCACAGATGCAGAAAACAAGAAATTTCAAGACAAACCCAAATTCAAACAATATCTATCCACAAATCCAGCCCTACAGAAAATACTAGAGGAAAACTCCAACCCAAGGAGGATTACTACATCCAGGAAAACACAGAAAATCCCCCATCGGGCATGGTGGTGCATGCCTTTAATCCCAGCAATTTGGAGGCAGAGGTAGGCAGATTTCTGAGTTCCAGGACATCCTGATCTACAGAGTGAGTTTCAGGACAGCCAGGGCTACACAGAGAAACCCTGTCTTGAAAAACAAAACAAAAACAAAAACAGAAAGAAAGAAAGAAAGAAAGAAAGAAAGAAAGAAAGAAAGAAAGAAAGAAAGAAAACACAGAAAATAATTCCAAGGGAAGCAAACACAAACACACTAACACACCATCAAAGTAACAGGAATTAAAAAACACTGACCATTAATATCTCTCAACATCACTGGACTCAATTCCCCAACAAAAAGACAATAGATGTGAAAACAGGACCCATCATTCTGTTGCATACATGAAACATAATATAGCAATAAATATAGACATCACCTCAGAGTAAAGGGCTGGAAAAAAGTTTTCCAAGCAAATGAACCCAAGAAGCAAGCCAGAGTAGCCATTCTAATATCTAATAAAATACACTTTTCAACCAAAATTAATCAAGAGAGACAGGGAAAAACACTTCATATTCATTAAAGGAAAAAAATCTACCAAGATGATACCTCAGTTCTGAATATCTATGCCCTAAACACAAGGGCACCACATTTATAAAGAAACACTGTTAAGGCTTAAATTGCATACTGAACACCACACATTAATAGTGGGAGACTTCAACATCCTACTCTCTCACCAACAGACAGGTCATCTAGACAAACACTAAACAGGAAACTAACGAACCAACATTATGACTCAAATGATCCTAACAGACATCTATAGAATATTTCACTCAAATATAAAAGAATATACCTTCTTCTTACCACCTCATGGATCCTCTTCCAAAATTGACTGTATACTCAGTCACAAAACAAGTCTCAACAGATATAAGAAACTTGCAATAATGCCTTGTATCTCATCAGGCCACCATGGATTAAAGCTGCACTTCAACAACAGAAACACTGGAAAGCCTACACACTCATAAAAATTGAACAACTCTCTACTCACTGATCTCTGGGTCAGGGAAGAAATAAAGAAAAAAGATAAAGACTTTCTAGAAGTCAATGAAAATGAAGGCACAACATACCCACATTTTGGGGACACAGTGAAAGCAGCACTAAGAGTAAAGTTCATAGCACTAAGAGCCTTCACAAAGAAATTAGAAAGTTCTCACACCAGCAAATTAAAAGCATACCTGAAACTCTGGGGGTGTGGGGTAAAGAAGCAAGCATACCAAAGAGGAGTAGAAGGCAGGAAATTAATCAAGATCATACTGAAATCAATCAGTTAGAAACAAAGAAAACAATACAAAGAATCAACTAAATCAAGAGTTGGTTCTTCAAGAAGATGGACAAACTCTTAGCCAAACAACCCAAAAGACAGAGAGACAGTATCCAAATGAACAAAATCAGAAAAGAAAAGGAAAACATAACAACAGACTCCGAGGAAATTCAATCAATTAAAGCCTATACTCAACAAAAATGGAAAATCTGGATGAAATGGGCAATTTTCTAGAGAGATACCAGGTACCAAAGTTAAATCAAGATCAGACAAATGATTTAAACAGCCCTATAATCCCTAAAGAAATAGCAGCAGTCATCAAAACTCTCATAACCAAATAAAGCTCAGGGTGAGATGGTTTTAGTCCAGAATTCTACAAGAATTTCAGTGAAGATCTAAAGCCAATACTCCTCAAACTCTTCTACAAAATAGAAACAGAAAGAACATTGCCAAACTCATTCGATGAAACCAGTCACCCTGATATGTAAACCACACAAAGACTTAAGAAAGAAAGAAGACTTCAGATAGATTTCACTTATAAACATTGTTTCAAAAATACTCAATACAATACTTGCAAATAGAATCCAGGAACACACCAAAACCATCATCCAGCATGGTCAAGGCTTCATCCCAGGGATGCAGGGATGATTTAATACATGGAAATCCATCAACAATCCACCATATAAACAAACTGAAAGAAAAGAAATCACACAATCCTCTCATTAGATGCAAAAAAAGCCTTTGACAAAAATCCAACAACCCTTTATGTTAAAACATAATGAAAGCAATATACAGCAAACCAATAGCCAACATCAAACTAAATGGAAAGAAACCTAAGTGATTACACCAAAACCAGGGCTAAGACAAGGCTGCCTACTCTCCCCCTATCTATTCAATACAGTACTCAAAGATCTAGCCAGAGCAACATGACAACTAAAGGAGAGCAAGGGGGTACAAATTGGAAAAGAAAAAGTCCAAGTATCGCTAGTTGGAGATGTTATAATAGTATACATAAGTGACCCCAAAAATTTCACCAGGAAAGTCCTACAGCTGATAAACACGTTCAGCACAGTGGCTGTACACAAAATTAACTCAAAGAAATCGGTAGCCCTCCTTTATACAAATGATAAAAGAACTGAGAAAGAAATTAGGGAAAACACCCTTTACAATAGACACGAATAATACAAAGAATCTTGTTGTAACTCAAACCAAGTAAGTGAATGATCTTTAAGAAAAGAACTTCAAGTTCTTGATGAAAAAAATTGAAGAATATATCAAAAGATAGAAAAATCCCCCATGCTCATAGACAGGTAGGCTTAACATAGTAAAAATGGCCATCTTACCAAAAGAAATCTACAGATTCAGTGCAATCCCCATCAAATTTCCAACACAATTCTTCACAGACATGGAAAGAACAAATCTCAATTTCATAAGGAAAAACAAAAATCCAGGATAGAGAAAACAGTTCTTAGTTCTTAGCAATAAAAGACTCTCTGGGCAATCACCACCCCTGACCTCAAGCCATACTACAGAGCACTAGTGTTAATAACTGCATGGTATTGGAACAGAAACTGATTGTTGATCAATGAAATAGAATTGAGGACCCAGTAATAAACCCACACACTTATGTACACTTGATCTTTAACAAAGAAGCCAAAAATATACAATGCAAAAAAGAAAGCATCTTCAACAAATGATACTTGTATAATTGGATGTCTGTGCACAGAAGAATGAAATAGATCCATATTTATCACCTTAAATCAAGTCCATGTGGATCATGAATCTCAAAAAACAAGCAAACAAACAACAAAAAAGGATATACCAAATCTCCTAAAAGAGAAACTGGGAAATACCCTTGAATGTATTGGTAGAGGAAACAATCCCTAATGGCTCAGGGTCTTAGACCAACAATTGATAAATGGGACCTCATGAAACTGCAAAGCTTCTGTAAGGCAAAGGACACTGTCAATAGGACAAATCAACAGCCTACAATTGGGAAAGGAACATTAATAACCCTACATCTGACAAAGTGCTAATATTCAAAATTTACAAAGGACTCAAGAAGTTAGACACTCACAAACCAAATAACCCAATTAAAAAATGGGGTACATAACTAAACAGAGAATTGTCAACAGAGCAATCTCAAATGGCCAAGAAGCACTTAAAGAAATGTTCAAAATCTGTAATCATAGGGGAAATGCAAATCAACACATCTCTGGGGTTCCATCTTACACCCATCAGACTGGCTAAGATCAAAATCTAAAGAGATAGCTTGACATGCCGCTGAGAGAGTCTTCATTACTGAGAGGAGTGCAAACTTGCACAACCACTTTGGAAATCAATCTTCGTGGTTTCTCAGAAAACTGGGAATAGTTCTAATTCAAAATACAGCTATACCACTCCTGGGCATATACCCAAAAATTACACCAACATCCCACAAAGATACTTGCTCAGCTATGTTCATAGCAGTTTTATTCATAACAGCCAGAAACTGGAAGCAACCTAGATGTTCCTCAACTGAAGAACAGATAAAGAAAATGTGGTACATCTACATGATGGAGCACTATTCAGCTATGAAAATCAAACACATCATGAATTTTGCAGACAAATGGATGGATATTGTGAATATCTCCCTGAGTAAGGTAATCTAGTTCCCAAAGGACATATATAGTTGTACACAGTTATAAGTAGATATTAGCCATAACACACAGGATACCCATGCCATACTCCAGAGACCTAAAGAATTTAAATGCAAAAGAAAGCACAAGTGAGGATGCCCGAATCTCATTTAGAAGGGAAAATAAAATAGTCATAAGAGGCATATAGAGGGAGGGAAATGGGTAGGAGAGAGGATGGGGAGGGAAACTGGAGGGGTGTTCAGGATCAGGAGAGGGAAGAGACAGGAGAAATGGCCAGATGGCCTTGAGAATGAAGGGAAATCTGCAACGGATGAAAGTGGAAGTTGGGGGCATCTCCAGGACATGGCAGAGATGTGGGAGAAGGGAGCACACAAGAATCAATGGGGGTGACCTTAGCTGTGACTCACAACATTAGGGTATGGATCCTAAAGAGAATACCTCCTGCAGCCTGGCAGGAACCCCAGGGGAGCAACAGATACACCAACCCACCCACAAAACGTTCAACACAAAAATTATCCTGGCTACAAGAAAGGCAGGCATGGAGATGGAGCAAAAACTGAGGCAATGGCCCACAAATAACTGGCCCAACTTGAGACCTATCCCATGGGCAAACACCAATCCCTGGCACTATAATGATACTCTGTTATGCTTGCAGACAGGGGTCTAACATGGCTGTTCTGTGAGATGCTCCACCAAGAGGCTGACTCAGACAGATGCAGACACCCACAGTGAAACAGTGGATACAACTTGGGGACTCCTATGGTAGAATAGAGGGAGGGATTTCAGGTCTGAAGGGGATAGGAACCCCATAGGAAGAACAGCGGAGTCAACTAACCTGAACTCTTGGGGCTCTCAAGAGACTGGGTCACCAACCAAAGAACATACATGGGCTGGACCTAGGCCTCCCCACACATATGTAGCAAATGCGCAGCTCGGTCTTCATGTGGGTCCTTAACAACTGGAGTGGGGGCTATCTGAAAAGCTATTGTGGGATATGTTCTTCTAGTTGAGGCTGCCTTGTCTGGCCTCAAAGGGCAAGGATGTGCCTAGCCCTTCAGAGACTTGATGTGCCAGGCTGGGGGAGGAGGGGGTGGATAACCAAGGGATGCCCCACCTTCTCATAAGGGAAAGGGGATGGGGGAAGGATTGTGGGAGGGTGTGACCAGGAAGGGGGCAGTGAGTGGGATATAAAGTGAATAAGTAAAATACATAAACAAACAAACAAACAAATTATAGTTCAAGTTCCTGCAAAATATATATTTATATACTGATGCTAATAGACTCCTCCACTATGAGCTATAAGTATAAGTTTATAACCAAGAACTACTATAAAACCTTCAATAAATCAAAGAAGAAAGAACTAAGTTTCTACACAGTCCCTTCAAACTCAATTAGCCACTCTAGGCAAACATAGTTAGGCTGCACCCTATAGACCTAGGAGGCAGGTATGCAACATGCTGGAGTCAACGGCCATCAAAGAACATCTACATCCCGTCATCTGGGAAGCCGTGGCCATTTCTCTCATTCGCTCAGATTCACCCAATAAGAACAAAATTTGACTAGGAAGAAAAACACAGCATTCCAACTAATGGTCATGGGAAAGAACACAGAGCAATAAGAAATTTAAAGGATTATTAAATGCACAAATCACAGCCAAATCTACGACATGCCTCCCAGTTCAACACTGTTCCCTTTGCTGTGAAAATACATACACCAGGCTATCACCCTTTGGAACCAGTCCCCACTTACTGAGCCCGATTTCCAAATGTCTATTATTCATTGTTTTCACAGTGCTATGGATAGGTAGCACCCAGAGCCTCTGTATGAGTTTTCAACAAGAGTGGGAATGGTGACCCTTGATAAGCCAAAGAAAGAAAGGTGACTAATGTAGCTGTATGTGTGGCGACTAAAGGTGCATGCGCATCCATGATTATGGGGTATTGGCACAGAAGAACTATGCAACAAGCAGGAAAGCAAGCACTGGGAAAGACTAAAAGCTTAGAGACTGCCCAAGTGTTGTTATTTCTGAAAGGATAGGTTTCCTTTGAAAACTGCAGATAGCATTTAAAACAAATCCCAGCAGGTCACAGTAATGAGGTACAGTACCCAAAGTGACTGAAAACAACTAAGCTGAAACTGGGAGAGGAATCCCAGCCCAGAGTAGCAGCTGACAGAGGAGTAGCAGCTGACAGGGGAGTAGCAGCTGACAGGGGAGTAGCAGCTGACAGGGGAGTAGCAGCTGACAGGGGAGTAGCAGCTGACAGGGTCTTCGGCAACTGGAGTAACTCAGTAAACACTGGCCACTTTCACACAGGTGAGACTCACCTGCTACCTTTACTCCCATTGCTTTTGAAATTTGTTATTATTTTCTTATTTATGGGTGTATGTATATTTGTGTGTGGATATATGTCATATGTGTACATGCCTGTAAAGGTCAGAAGAGCAAGTCAGATCCTCTAGATGTGGAATTACAGGCCACATGACATGGATGAGAACCCAGGACTGTTCTTTGGATTGCTACTTCTTCAGCCCAACTCCTGTGATTTTATTATATAATAATTGTTAGCATTTTGTCTAGGCTCAGCCCCACAGTTACCTAGCAACAGCCAGGTGTGCCTGACTCACTACAAAAGGGGCTGCTTGCCCCCCCCCTCCTCTATCTCTTGCTCTCTTGCTTCTTGTTCTTGCTCTGTCCTCTCCCCTGTCCCCCCTCTCTCTCCAGGTGCTCATGGGTGGCCTCTACTTCTCTTCTCCTTCTTCTCCTCCTCCTCCTCCTCCTCCTCCT
>NC_034611.1:15305228-15306950 GCF_900095145.1 Mus pahari | reverse complement strand
AGTTTCTCTCCATTTACTTTGATGTTGGCTACTGGTTTGCTGTCTATTGCTTTTATTATGTTTAGGTAGGGGCCTTGAATTCCCAATCTTTCCAAGACTTTTATCATGAAGGAGTGTTGGATTTTGTCAAATGCTTTCTCAGCATCCAATGAAATGATCATGTGGTTTTTGTCTTTGAGTTGATTCAGTAAGTCTTATCCCAAGACCCAAAAGATGAAATCATAATACAGGGAAGGAACAAAGCATGAAATCCAAAGGAGAGAAAGACAAGAGCTCTGCACTTTGTAACTTCTCACCTAACTTCCATGGTGGTCTTGAAGTAGGGTGTATAGCCTCTCCCATTTTAAAGCCAAGACACTGAGATCGTGCAGCCTCCAGCACTAAATGGACTTCACTGAGCCAGTCGGCACCCTCACACAGGCTGGGTTGGGAGACCTATCCCTCTCTCAAGGGACCTACTTAGCTATTCACCGGCTACAAGTACACTATTGACCTGGCATTCCCAGGGCCTCAGCCTACGAAATGATACAACAGAGAAGTGTGGATCTCCCACCCATATGCATGCAGAGTGCCTGAAACTCCCTGCGACCCAGCAAATCTGGGCTTCTGAGAGTCCTGGTCTCTAGGATACCAACAACCTAGACTGTGTGTGTATGTGTGAATGCAATGTACTCTGGGATACCAACACTCTAGACTGTGTGTGCACATGAATGCAATGCACTCTGGGATACCAACACTCTAGACTGTGTGTGCACATGGATGCAATGCACTCTGGGATACCAACAACCTAGACTGGGTGTGCACATGGATGCAATGCACTCTGAGGTGCCAACATTCTAGACTGTGTGTGCACATGAATGCAATGTACATTTCCTCACATTTATGAAGCACACTAAAGAGAGTCTTCACACCTGGCGTAGCTTTTCTGCTGCAGTTTCTGAGTTGACAGGTCTACCAGGTGTAAAGATCTTTTCCCAAAGCTCCCAAACCCAGGGCTTAACTCACTTTTGTCAGGGACAAGCAGTAAGATACAAGTTAACAAGTCCTCCAGCACTGATCTGCACTGCAATGATCCAAAAGCACACCTATTTTCCTGTCTCATGACCTGGAATCAGGATCCACAGCACAGCTGGTGTTATGTTACAGTCCAAGTGACACTGTAGTTCTAGCCCAGTGGCATGGAGAATGATGATACATCCCAAAGTCAGAGGTGTGTTACATGGGAAAGAAAAGTTCATAATCCCACAGATACCAGGCCCCTCCACCTTCTCTGCTTCCTTCAAGTCTACCAAATACTGCTACTCGCCACCCCAATACCTTGATCATGGGTTCCTGTTTCCACTTTTCTCGAAGGATCCACTATCTGTCCCCTTCCCACAACTGAGTCTCCAAATTTGCAAATTAAAGCCAAGTCCTCTTCAGATTAAACCACCAGATCCTACCATACACAGAATTAATGGAATACACACACACACACACACACACATACATACACACACATACATACACACACATACATACACACACATACATACATACATACACGCATATACACACACATACACACACACATAAACACACACATAAACACACATACACACACATACACACACATACGCACACAGATACACACACATATACACACACATACACACATACACGCACACATACACACACATACACACACAGAGATACACACACACATATACACACACACATACA
>NC_034611.1:15285760-15304983 GCF_900095145.1 Mus pahari | reverse complement strand
ACACACACATACACACGCACATACACACACATACACACACACATACACACATACATACATACACACACATACATACACACACATACACACACACATACACACATACACACATACACACATACATACATACATACACATACATACACACACACACACACACACACACACACACACACACTGGTCTGCAAGGCCAACAGCTGACCTGGTTTTGTCTCTTCTGTTTGTCTTTGCCACAGGGCATTTGCCTCAAAGGGGGCCTCCTTTTGTTTTGTTTGTTTTGTTTGTTTTAACTAACTCTCTGCCTTTACTAAAGTTTTCTCTCATTGAGACTCTCCAAACCACACTTCCACACAGGTGGGGAGTCTTCCCCATTCTCAATTGCACTTGGAATTCCTTTAAGTTAGGTTTTTGCATAGTCATTTAATTTGGCAATTCTCAACCTGTGGGTTACAAAGCCTTTGGGGGGGTCACATGTCAGATATTTACATTAGTATTCATAACTATCAAAATTACGGTTATGAAGTAGCAATGAAAATAATTTTATGGTTGGGGGTCACCACCACATGAGAACTCTATTAACAGTCACAGAGTTAGGAAGGTTGAGAACCACTGATGTGACTTACTCTCTATTTCTCCATGTTGCACTCTAAAGAGGTTAGTTTTAATTATCAGCGTGACCAGGTCTGGAATCACCTAGGCAACAAGCCTTCAATCACACCAGTAAGGGCTTATTTAGGTGAGGTTGGCCTCTGAACATGACTGTGAAGGATGCTCTTGATACTAGGTTAGATGAGGCAGGAAGACTTACCCCAGACGTCTCCCCTGGACCCTAGGCTTCCCTCCTGAACTGCACAAACACAGGCTAACTGGGTAGAGCAACCATCTCCTGTTGCCTCTTGACTATAGTTGCAACGCCTCACCCTCCTGCTTCTGTGATGCCCCTGGAACTATACCCCAAAATAAACCTCTCTCCTTTAACATGCTTTTGTCAGCCTGAATCATACCACAAGGCTTACAGTTAAAGGAAAAGCAATTAACACATGCCATGAATAGGTGAAGACCACATCTTTTCCTTGCTAGTGACTGTAAGCCACGAACTGGCAGGAACCACATCTTTTTCTGGCTAGTGTTTATTTTATTTTTTAAATCTGGCACATAATGAATCCTCTGCAAATAATTTTTGATATGTTAACCTTAATAGGACAAATTATTAACTATATCATTTTGTATAATTACTCCTTTTTTTCTTTTTCACAAATTTCAGTTAGGGGGACCAAAGCACGGCTGGTAATAATAGTCATTTTGAAGTTATTACCCATGATTCTTCTTTAAGAAGACATCTAAAAAGGTGAAAATAATTTCTAGTGTCAGTAGGAAGGAAAAAAACCATGCTTGTCATTCAACACAAAGACCCCAAATCCCATGTGCTTAAGACTGTGTTTGTAAAGGTCTTCTTCTCTGGAGCTGGACAATTGAACCCACATTGACCTTGGCCTGGAGCACAAACCACACCATGGTTTTCTTACAGTTCTTCCAGGAACCTGTCTGCTAAATGACACAGTTCCTCTAGAACTGAGGTGCTCTCCTTTGGACTTGCATCCAAAACATTTGCAATTTTAAAGTCCAGTGTAGCAGGGGGACGGGGGAGGGGGGAGGGAGAGAACTGTGCACACACTTGTGCACACACACACACACACACACTTTCTATTTTACTGTCAATGCTTGAAATAAAAGCAATCTGTTTGGCTACTAAGCTTTAAAAGTATGTGAGTAAGTGTGTGTGTGTGTGTGTGTGTGTGTGTTCTCAAGAGCACTTTAGGGGTAGAGGGGAGGGAGGGGAGGTTAAGGCTCATAAACCTCAGGTCCTTATGTAGTCTCTCCTATTGTGACAACTTTATCATATGAAAAAGATTAAAATTCTACCCAGTCCCTGGTCCCCTCATACACATGGAGAAACCAAAGATGTCAAAATAAACAATGCATGGTACATGTTTAGTAGTATTACTTTGCAAAATAATCATGCAGAAACTTGCACAAATTGTCTACAAATAAGATGAGAAAGGACTGTGGTGGAGTAGAAAGGTTGGCTCGCATCTTATTGCTGCACAGCCATCACTCATCACATCATCTTTCATGGTCATCAACAGGTTTGGGAATTCTCATTGCCCAGAATCACAGTTCCATCAGGCTTTGGGGACCGCACTGTGCCTGAGTCACTGGCTCTTTTCAGGGTTTCTCAAGTCCTACTTGTTTACCTTCCTACACGTAGGGTAGTCAACTGAGAAACACCATCCATCCTTGTTTTTGAGAGATTAAGTTTAGGCTCTGCCTCAACTGTGGAACAAAAACCAGTTCACAGTCCTGCCTACAAGATGCAAGGGATCACAATAAACAAGCTCACTGAAGGAGAGAGAGAATGTCACAAGGCTAAGTGTAGAGCTGGGCTGTCATGAGCAAAAAAGCCCCAAACAGACCCAACACGATTCACAGCCTCAATGTCTAAACCTTTTCTCTAATGCAAAGACATTCAATTGCCATCCTTCTCAACACTCGAAACAAGTAACCTTTGGCACACATTATAAGACTGTTCAGGAGAAGGAAAAACAACTCGATTTCTCCTACGTTTGGACTGTTTGATGATCAAGCCCTACCCAGAAAATCCAAATCCGGTCACTGAGTGATAAGATTTTTCTGATACCAAACCCCTGAAGAAGAGGTCAGCTCCAGCAGCTAAGAGGCGGCAAAGCTTTTCCTCTCTGGGCAGTAGAAAAGCCAGGCTCTGGTACTTCGCACATCTTGCTATTTACTAGCTATGCCTCAGACAAGTCATTAAATTCACCCACAGAAAGCAGATAACGACAAAAGTATTGTTTGTTAGAGGAGTAAGAGGAAGCCTAGAGATCTGCTGCTCACGGGGCCGGCCGTCACAGGTAAACAATTGCGAGCCAGAAAACCTTTAACTGAGTGGACTAATTTACTTCCTAGCTGGGGTAGGAAGCCAGCATAGAATAAATTCAGAGTCCTCACCTTGAATATCAATTCTCATTGCAACCTGCCAGGAGCCAGAAAAATGATAAGAGGTAACAAAAAAAAAAAAAAAAAAAAAGGAGTAGAGGGGAGAGAGCCTTCCCAACTAAATTCAAGAGGAGAGTAGTTCTGTACCCTTTGTTTCTCTGAACTGGAAGTCCATACTAGAAAAAGAAAAAGTCCAGGTTAGCTGCAGAGGCTCTTGGCTTAGCTCAGGTTAGTCCACCTAACTCTAATGAAGAACAATAAAAGTGAGGAGTACCGCTAATAATTATTATGAGCACTATACACTTAGCATCTAGAACACTATATTGGACTCTAAAAAGAGAAAAGATTCTCCAGGTAAATGCTTGCCAAACGTTAAAAATGCAAAGAGGAAATTTAAGAAACCATGTCATTCCTAACACTCGTGCAGGCTGTCTGTGCAGGCTGCTGTCTGTGCCTCGGGTTTTTTCACGCCCGGCCAGCACTGGTGCAGATGAATGCTGGATTTTCCTTAAGCATGCCTGTGCCCTGGCTGAGCTGCCAGAGTTCCCCACAGCACCACCTACTGATGATGGGCTATACCTACAGCAGCTCAGCTCATACAAAGCCTGTCTGTAGCTAGACACTGAAGGAAAAAGATTTTCACTTAAAATTCAATAGTAGGGACAGAGGGAAAACTGAGAGCTGAGTGACCACCGTATAAAATATCTAAGCTGCAAGCATCATCTTTTAGTTATTGAAAACGGCAAGTAGGTAATTTTATTTTCCCCAACCATTTAGTCTAGAGGTATCGATCCAAAGGCTTTAAAGCTAGAGTTATGGTGTGCTGTGAGGGGGTGATCACACAGCAAATGCATTCATCTTTCATTAATGGCAAGCATAGACAGTGTCAACCAACTTCTACGCCAATATGAGTTTTCCAACTAGTAACTGAAAGTGGTATTCTAAACTTAGGGAGAGGGGTGATTTGAAGATGAGGTTCACAGCAGAAATTTTCCTTCTGGTTAAGCCCTTTGTGGACAACCAAGTCTTACTACAAAACTCGCCAGGCCATGACTGGATTCAGACTCATAGACCAGACAAATACCAAATTCCCCATTCCCAACCATTGAGGATATACAGTGCCAGCAGCTTGTCAGTCTCCTGCAAACAAACCAACCTCAATTCTGATCTAAAATTAAATCACTGACTCAAAATAGATCATGCTTTGAAAGATCTGGGATTAAAAACAAACAAAAGACCCACTTCCCTCCCCCCTCCAAACATCACAAACATGGGTTGAAAATAAAAACAAAAATAAAAATATCTAACATTTCTCTAGAACCGTCTTCCATGTCCTATGATAAGGCCTTTGCAGATTTTCAGGTTCAAAAGGTAATGCTGTCCCTGTGTTCAATTCGTGATTTTTAAGTGAATAATGAAGAGATGTCACAGATTAAATGTAATGGGGTAAATCAATGGCATAGTACCATCAACTTGCCTGCCCTTATCTTAAAATAACTATGCTTAATAAATGCCTCATTCGAATGACCAGGTCTCAATACAACAAAATGAATACAAATACAATAGTAATAATAATGATAATAATAATAACAACAACAATGATAATGCTAATAATAACATCAACAGCACAGGTGCATTCGCATGACTTAGATGGTGGAAGCTAAATAACTCTTTCACACCAAGAGAGGAAATGAAAATGGAAGTCATATTATTCATACAGAAAAAATTGCTGATTCTGCTATCATATTCCGCTCTGCAAAAATAGACTCGGCAGTCCTCACAAGCCAGCCATGCACTGTTGTCACAGATGTGCGCCAGATTTGCACAGGACATAACTTGGCTGTGGGGGGAAACCCAGAGTCAGCCTGAATCTTAGGCAGGAGAGAATGCCTGTTCTTTCTTGGAGGAGAACGGGGTGACTGTCAATAAATCTGAATAGCAACTTTAAAGGGTCAAAAAGCTGGGAGTCCGGTTGTTTTATTCCCACTTTGGGAAGTAATAAAGCAAAGTTGTCTCCTCTTCCTTCTTCACCACGGAAATACTTGTCACTGCCGTTTTCACCATCAGGCTCCTTGCTATAACAAAAGGAGGGCAGCGCAGACACCAGCTTCTCACAGCCTGGCATTGTCGCCAAGTTCTGAGCACCGCTAGGTGACAGGGGTACGAGTGAGCCAGGACCAATTTTATTCTATTTCCAACCCTCGTGCTTTCAAAGAAAACAGAGACAACCAAGCGGTGGGAGGACTGGAGGGAGGAGGGGGTGGGGGCAAACAAACTTTCAGAGCCCCGGGATCTGCATTCCCGCAGGAACTGACAGCACACTGACGCGCCCACGGGATGACCTGGGTGGGGATGCAGCACGGAGTCGGGCCGGGGGCCGCCGCGTCCTCGCCCACCTTCTCCCCAGCAGTCAGCGCTCCTTCCGAGCCTGGGCCTCATCTCCGGCCCGGGGCGTGCAGCCCGGCGCTGGGCGGACAGCGGGCCAGGCTCCTCGGTGCCCAGGCCCCGGCTGGAGCGGGACCCTGAGAGGTACTCCCCACCCGCCAGCGCCCCCGCTTACCTTGGCCGCACTCCGGCCCCTGCAAGGCGGCCAGGCCAGGCGCCAGGCTCCGGAGACCGCGAGGAGGAGCTTGGGCCCCGCGATGCACTGCAGGCCGGGATGGAGTAGCCGCCGGGTCCTCGCCGCCGGCTCGGAGTGGACCGGGTTAGCCGAACCGGCCCAGATCGGGCGGCAACGGAGGGCTGGGCTGACCGCCGCCGCGTTTGCTCCTCCGCACCGAAGGGGCGGGCTCCGGCAGGCTCCGCGGGAGAGCGAGGGAGGGAACTTGGAGCCAGTTGCTGCGGCCCAGAGCGCCGGTCCCTGCGCAGCCGGCACGCCCCCAGAGCGCCCCGCCCCCAGCCTACCTTCCCGCCCCACCCCCTCCGCACCCGCACTCCTCCTCGCTCTCCTCCACCCCGCCCACCTGTGCCTTGGCCCCACCCCCATCAGCCCCACGCCCACCCTGTGCCCCACTCCCCCACTGCTCCCACCCCTTGAGGCCCTGGGATGTGACTCGTCCACCCCAGGACAGTGCACATCACGCTGTGCCGGGTTCCTAGAACACGTGGGCAGATGTGATGAGCTTTTCTGATAGCCCCTTCTTGAAGATCTTGCCAAATCTCCTACCTCACATGTGGTTAGTAATAGGGTTTTCTCCGTGGGCAGGAAGCATTTTAGGAAGACTAAGTATGTTCTAAATGAGTTTTACTAGTGGGAAGTCTAAAAATTAAATTGCATGTATATCAAAACCGAATTTAAAGGAGATTGGGGGGTTACAATATATATTCCCTGCCCCCCCAAAAAAAACCATTAAGCAAAATTTCTCTATTTTTAACCCTAAGTACTATGAAATGTAATGGCATTTGTATGATTTTACACGGAAAGGCTGTCTATACATATTTAAATTATGCAACATTTGATTCCCTGTAGTTCAGAAATTATCAAATAAAAATCAGATAGCTACAATAAATTTCTGGCTATTTGCAAGAGTACTGTGTTGGTATGTGATGTAATGCTCTGCTTTGAGTGAAGGTTGGCATGCAAACAGGGTCCTTGTCAGCCTCTATGCCTACTCCAAAATCCAGTGTCGGTGGACTGAAGCTATTTTTCATCATTATTATAGCAAACACAGCCAGTTTCCAGCCAAAACAGACCCCACCCCTGTGCTTGCTGTTCCATTCCTTCTTTTAAGCCTTGCCACTTCCCATTGTGTGACTGAGATGCAAGCTTCCATTTGAGTGCCCCAGGACAGCCAAGTAAAGACTATCTTTCCTCTGGAAATAGAGATGGGAGGAAGGAGGTCATGACCTACGCAGGAAGTATCAAGGTTCTTTCTCCTAAATATGTGCTGTAAGCCTGCAGCAGCTGAGTGTGCCCCACCAGAGAACAAAGGCAAGCCAGAAGGAAACCTTCCTGAGCAGGGGAGTCAGGAAAACTCATGTCTCAACTAATGTATCTGTGCAAAGTGGACTACACAGCACCAGGATGGGGCTTCTGGGGGCATGCACCACTCAACTGCCTTTTTGCTCTTTCAGTTTTGCAATGGGCTCCCGTTCAAAATGTTGACTTATAAAATCATAAAAGATTACCCTGGGCTTCAGAAATCAGAAACACAACCAGTAGCTTCTAGCTTTTGTGCTGTTCAAACCAAATAATTTCTTGATAATGAAGTACAGGTTAAGAAGTCACTTAAGGCCTTTATTTCAAGGCAAAGGCAAATGGATTTCTATGAATTTGAGGCCAGCCTGGTCTACAGAGTGAGTTCCAGAACAACCAGGGCCACACCGAGAAACCCTGTCTCAAAACAAAACAAAGAACAACAACAACAAAACACTGGGTTTTAACAGGATTAAAGGATCTCATTGAGGGTGTTATTTTCAATATAGAATCATACTAGAAACCCAATAAGAGATGTGTTCACAGAATAAGAGTAAAACAATAATGTCTAAACCAGAATCTTCTAGTACATTTTCTGTCTTAACAGTTAGTACAACAAGGTGTATTTTTACAACTTTCCATTGTCTGCAGATTAATCTAGGATTGGCCTTTTCAAGACAAAATCTGAAGGGCTACCATAGTCTTCTGGAAATTCACCACACTAATTTTTGCTGTTGTTGTTGTTGTTTAACTAGAATTTTCCTGTGCTTAGAGTATTGTTCCAAAGAAATGGGCCATTGGCCTATGCATGAAATTCATTTGTCTCACAAAGATTTTTGTCTCAGAAAGTACATAACAATGTTTGATTGGTTCTGAAGCAAGCATCTGTAGATAGACTTTTTCAGTATTAGCCACAGTCTGATTGCTGGATTTATTTCATGTAGGAGCATGATATGATATCTAAAAGAGGGGAGATCCGAGAGCTCAGCGGTGCTCTTTACACAAGAACCTAGTCCTTCAGTCACTGGTAAAATTTCAGAAATATACAAACCTGTGAACTGAATAGCAATCTACTGTAAAGAGATGTGCTGCCCACTGGAGAGACAGGGAAGAAATCATGGCTCAGCCGCTTGGAAGGAATGGCAAGGAAAAGAGCCTTGGTATCCAGGCGCAGACTCCAGCAGCGTCTGGACAAATGTTGATGATACTCCAGGGAGAATCTCAGCAAAGGAGAAAAGTCCCCCAGCATCCTCAGCCAGGGCTCCAGTACAGTCTATTTCTTTGTTCTCTTTTAGTTAGGTCAAGGTCACGCAGGTCCATTTGTCCAGAACTCCCCCTAAAATCACAGCATAATGGAGTGCTTTCTGGCAGGGTGCAGAGTTCTCCGGAGAGCTCCTCATAGCATGGCGCCTCATAGCATGGGGAGAAGGAGACACGCATGAGGTGTTTCTGTTTGGCTGTTAACTTCTCCCCAAGAGTTTCGGATGGTTGTTAAAGGTAAACTTGTGCTCTTCATTCGACGGGGAAAGCCTTGCGAAATCTTCATCCAGACTTCTATGAGTTTGAGTTGTACATAAAGTTAAAGTTATTGCTCGAACGAACTCCAGTTGCCTTTTCCCTTGAACCATCTATCTGAAGGTATAGAAAAAGCAGGGAGGAGAGATTGGAATGTGCTTCAGGAGTGGGCAGGCTGTGCTTCAGGAGCGGGAGGATGGGTTAGAAGCAGAAGGCTGCAAGAGGAAGGGCAGCCGCTGGCAAGAGAGAGATAGGAAGGCCTTGTCAGTTGCTGCGCTGTGGTCAGTTTCCCATCAGTAACAGCCTGGGCTTATCTAGTGCTGCTGGTCTCATAGTTTACAAGCTCAGGACGCTGATGGGTGCTCATAGACAACAACCAGGACCTACATCCTTAAACTCCAGTAGCTTCCAAGATACTTAGTCTGCTAGGGCATTTGCATGCTTCACTTTTAGTTAACACAGGCCACTAAACATAAATATTACTATGAACATTTCATGAGGATATTCAGGACAAGGAAAAATAAGAGACAGACACAAGGTTAGAGTTAGCAATTAGAAGATTTATGAGTTGATCCTTGTGACCTGTAGCCCATATATCTTTTACTCTAAATCAAACATGCTCATAGGTCCCACAAATCATCTATCCAGTGGGCCAGGCTAACCACAAGAGGCCACTGGAATGTAAATGAATTGAAGTTTCAACACGTCTAAATCCCTTGCATTTAATTCTGATTCACTGAATTAAACTTTTTAATTTTAAATGTCAATGACTTAAATTTTTCTTCGCCACAGTAGATTCTTTTTTCAAGTATTCACTAACAACATGTGGCTGACGGCTGCCCTGCTGGCTGGCCCAAATTAAGGCAGAAGCATTTTCATTCCCCTTAACACATTTGTCTGTGTCCTCAGGTAAGGCAGAGTTTTCAATGATTCGATTATCTGAGTATGTTTTTCCAGCCCATGTATTGCTAACTGTTGTGTTCTAAAGGAATAACCTGTTTCTGCACCTGCCTTCATCAGCAAGGCATGCTGGACTAAGGATCAAAGACAGACAGACAGGTTGGGAAGTCACCCTTCAGGGACATATATGGCATACCATGAGGCCTCTGCTTCCAGACCTCCCCACGGGCATCTCTTGTCTATATGGCATCTTCTTGCAAATACCTGCCTGGCACTGAAAAAAAAAAATATGTTCCTTGTAAATCTTTTATACCCAATTCTGCTTCCATGCATTCATATGTTTTCCCTATGGATGGTCCTTTTCTAAACCCGTGCCTCAGAACACAGCTGTCTCTTGGTGTCAATGGGGGATTCGATCCCTGATCTTCTCTGGTACCCAGTCCATTGTTAGGTGATCAAGTTTAATGTACATTAAATAGTGTAGTATTGAGCCAGGCGTGGTGGCGCACGCCTTTAATCCCAGCACTCGGGAGGCAGAAGCAGGCGGATTTCTGAGTTTGAGGCCAGCCTGGTCTACAAAGTGAGTTCCAGGACAGCCAGGGCTATACAGAGAAACCCTGTCTCGAAAAACCAAAAAAAAAAAAAAAAAAAAAAAAAACAAAAAACAAAAAAAAAATAGTGTAGTATTTACATATAACCTGTGAATATCCTCCTGTAAATGTGAGCTCTTATCTGGCCTGTTTGTAATACCTGGTGCTCTGAGAATAACTGCTGTACTCTATGGCTTAAGTCCTGTTCTCTGAGTCATTTGCAGCCCTTTGTAAATGGCTGTTATGCTACATTGCTGAAGGAATGGTAAAAAGGAGAAAGGTTTGTATATGTGTCACACAGACACAGTGTTTTCTGAATACTTGTGATTCATGGTTGGTTTAATCCCAGAACACAAACCTTTGGATATGGGGGCACTGACTTTCAGCTTCAGAATTTTAACATTCAGTTTCTACCTTTTCTACCCTTCAGAGCTTTCTCCTAGAAGAGTTTACTCACAGAGCTGCAGTGAGCTGTTTGTAACTAATCTAACATACATCTAGAAACGGAAGCTTGCGTTTTGACACTTTTATAGAAACTTGACATTACCTGACATTGCTTCATAATGTATGTACATAAAATGGTTGATAAACTACAATGGATCGAAAATTGAAAACAGCTGTGCCTGCTGGTTCCAGAACGCAGTCCCAGCTCCCTGAGAAGCTAGATCACTTAGTTGAAATAAGTATATGAGTAAGTGCAAGTTCAAGGCCAGCCTGGTTAGTGTAGGGAAACCCTGTCTCAAAATAAAAATAGAAAGAAATTTTGAGATGTACCTCAGTAGTAAAACGATTGCTCAGTATGAAGGGGGGTCATTAGAGCTGAGTTCTAGAACCCCCTCTGATGGTTTGAACAAGAATGGCTCCTATAAGCTTATATCTGAATGCTTGATAACTAGTTGGTGCAATGTTTAGGAAAGATTAGGAGGTGTGACATTACCTATCTAAGACATTACCATTACTGTAAAATGAAAAAAGAAAAAAGGAAGGAATCAATAAATAACTTAAAAGCACACACATGATAGATAGGTAGATAGATAGATAGATAGATGGATAGATAGATGATAGATAGATAGATAGATAGATAGATAGATAGATAGATAGATAGATAGATGATGGATGGATAGATAGATAGATAGATAGATGATAGATGGATGGATGGATAGATAGATAGATAGATAGATAGATAGATGGATAGATAGATGGATAGATAGATAGATGGATAGATAGATAGATGATAGATGGATGGATGGATAGATAGATAGATAGATAGATAGATAGATGGATAGTATACTCTGTCAGATCATCTCTTTCTAGGCCCCACTACTCACCTCCACCTCCTTTCAGTGACTGATGTATTCATCACCCTTAGTCTATCAGGTAAGCTCTAGTAAAATACAAGAAACTTAATACAGAAAACTAAGTTTAAAAATAAAAGAAAGGAAGAAGTAGCAGTAAAGGAAAGTCAGCCAGAGCCTGGTATTTGGCAAGGGCAGGATGCTGTTTCCCTGGGAGCACATCCACTGCAGCTAACACCATCGCTGCCCTGGACATGGAGCAGGTTAATAGCGAAGAATCAGCATGCATGCCCCTGGGAAAAAGCATGCTTCCCAAAGGCCAAGGCCAGGAGGATACACAGGTACTTCCTCCTGCCTAGCTGACTTGAACTCTAGCACTAGTTGAAATAAGATGAGTTCTCATTATCACTGGGTCTGAGAATCACACCAACTTCCAGATTTTAAAATAGTTTGAAAGGATTATACTTTCAGAATTTGCTGATATCAGAAACAGAACATTGGTTTAACAAATGCCCTTTGATATCATCAGAAATAATATGAAACATGATACCACATACGTGGAGTGTTTACAAACGTCTCACAGTAAAGCAAACTTAGAACATTAAGTTACATGGTTAATAGCAACAGAATCAATCTTCACTGTACTTTTCTTCGAGTAGGAGATTGGTGTGGAATGAATAACAGAAGCTCCAATGGCATTCAAACCTCCTCCTAATCAAATTCTAAGTGAGTGCTTCTGTCGTGGAAAGAAGAGAATGAACTGATTTAAAGTGGTCTTTCCTTTGTTACTGTTGTAGAGAAGAGATGCTAATGAGTGAAGCAGATCTCAGGCAGAAAAGAGGGACAAGAGGGTCACAACAACTGTGAGGAACAGATGGTACCAATGTTACCAACCAATTTCTTCTCTTTAAAATACCTTTAACTGGGAGCGCACACTTAGACGACTCAGGACTTGCTGTGCCCTTTGTTCTAAACAGTTTTTATTGTACATGTGATGGTTTCTAAATGTTTGGTGAGGATATATTCCAAGTCTCCTATAGACATTTTACTTTTCAGCCATCTAGTACTAATATAAAACATGAGCAATGGCGTGCATGGTATTTGTTGAAATCACCTGCAAATTACCAGGGAATTAACAAAATATTAGAGTGCTCCAGGCACAAACGTGAACTTGCCTATCTTCATCTACTGTTCCTCACTCCGCCACCAAATCTCTCATTTTTACTCCTGCATCTTATTATTCACACTTTACCTGCCTTAAATGCAATATGTAATCATAAAGCAGGCTAGTACTTTCTGTCTAATATCTCATTTTGATGGTTCTTCTAGTATCCAAACTGGTTTAAATTATTCTTTTGAGGATTATTTCAGTGACACTGAGTTAATTTCCCACTAGTCAGGAAACCAAAGCTTTGAAGCAGGTAAGACATTATATCTTCAACATTTGAAATTTCCCATGCACGTGGTTATAGAAAACCAATCAGACAGAAGAACAAGCAGAGTGAGAAAGTCAGAGAAGACAGAGGATGGGGAAGGAGAATCTGCACACATCAGCTTACCCTCCACCCAACCCCAAATTCTCCACTTAAACTGTACTAAGGAATGCTCAGGAAAGGCTGGAGAGATCACACAGCGGGAGAGCGCTTGCCTGGCATCTATGAAATTGTGAGGTCAATTGTTGTAAGGGATAGAAAAATAGAACACAAGTCATAGTATTGTTGAGATATTTTGGAAGAAAATGGCTCATGTTGGCAATTCAATGTTTTAGACAAATATAGGTGCACAAAACTATTGTACACTGGAGAAATAACAGTGACATCACTGATACACACATCCTCCTCAAATACCTCAATTTCTATGTAGTTGAGTCAGGAGTTTTAGGCTAAGAAGTTAGAAAATAGTTTATATATTAGTAGTACAGGTTTTTCATAAGTATAAATCATAATCTCACAAATTATGAATTTACTGGATTCTCAGACTCCAAGCATGTGTTATAATTATGCTATTCCTAGGTCATGTCGGATTTCATAACTTGCTTAGTATAGCTCAAACTGCATTGTGCACTAATAAGTGACCCAATGCAACAAAATGCTTTAATAATACATATGGTCATGGGGGTTCCTTATTAACCTTATCAGACTGTAAGCTACATGAAGAATGGAGATGACACTGAACCCTCTTTTGAAATTTCCATTGTATCAAGTGAAGTCAGAGCATCTGACAAAGGTTCCTGAGACATTCCATGTCACTCTGAGACATTCCATGTCACTCTGTATGCACAGGAACTGCTATGGAGTCTTAGTTTTGCATTATCAACTATACAGCCTACTTACGAGCAAGGGTATGCCAATATCCTGAAAGGTCTATAAGCCAAATGCTGCTTCTGCTGGCCACCAAGTCATATGGCCCTCTCCAAAGACATACATCAGAATCACAAGAGAGTGGGGATTGTATTACACAAAGAGATAGGGAAAGATTTGTGAAGCTACATAGTTAAGGATCTGAATGTTTTTGTGAATCTCTAATAAATGAAGTATTGCGTTTCTCTAAATTCAAATACTATATTTACAATGCTAAAACTATAATGAAGTTTCTTAAACCAAACACAATATGAACCACTAGCAGGTTATGGTAAGGAACCACAGGAAACGAACTTCTTGGGCCAAGATATCCACTGGATTTACTTGGCAATAACTCCTCTTCTTACTCCTCCCTGCTTTCTTTTAGAGAAGGGAGTATTTCTCTTATTTCCTTACACTGTCATGGTAGTACTAAAAAGGGGGATGCAGTCTGTAAGCAGCAAAGAGTAGAGGTAAAAGCAGAGTCCTGAAAGACGTTTCCCTGCACTACCTAAACTGCTCTGGACAGTTATGTTTCCAGCATACGCATTATGTTGTTGACTAAATAAAGCAGACTATACTCTGCCATAGCCCTTTCCATAAACCTATTAACACACATTTCCATTCCTCTGTAAACTGTCTACAATACTGCACATTCTATGTATATTCCTCCACATTTTCTACACATCCATCTTCACTGTACTGCCTACAGTACTGCATGTTCCATGTATGTACCTCCACATTTTCCACGTCTCTATCTTCACTGTCACTTATTGTTGACATTTGGTCAGCCACAGGCTTCCGCACTATGCACTGCCTAAGAAGCTTCTGTGATAGAGCCTGGGCACAACACCAATCTATGGGTCTAAGACTACTTAGGAGACAGTTTGAAAACAACATCACCATTTTGTCAAACAATAGGAGAAAGTCCGGGTATATTTAGGGTATCGGTAGTGATGGTTTAGATATACACATATTGAAACGTGAACAGACAACGACTCTATGCCACATTTTAAATGGTTTTAAGTGGTCTTTTGGGAAGGAATCACAGTTGGGTACATGCATCTCTGACACTTTGCCTGCTCTTGGGACACTTTTCCTCTTCTTGGGTTGCCTTGCTTAGCCTCGATATGATGGCTTTTGCTCTGTCCTATGGTATCCTGTCATCTCTTGGAGGTCCACTGTTTTCTAAAGAGGAAATGGAAGGAAAGTGGATTTGGGGAGAAAGGAGGTGAGTGGGGCAGCTGGGAGGAGTGGAGGGCGGGGAACTGTTTTTTTAGGATGTATTGTATGAGGGAAGAAATTATTTTCAATAAAAATTATTTTTCCCGATGATATGAAAATAACTACACTGTTTAGTATATTAAGTGATTGATTTCTAAAAGATATTGTTTCATATTTGAGAAATAATACAAAATACCTTAAAAATATGAAAGCTCACCATGTCATTAATTTGGTATAAAATAATTAATTTAACTTTTTTAAATGACGGTCTTAGTTTGAAACCGAAATGACTTTACTAATTTCTTTAGATGAAGTCTCATATAAAGCAATGTAAAATCTTAACAATCATGATTCATTTGTAGGTAATCTAGCCTTTAAAATGGCACTTAATATTTAGACCCTGGCCATAAACTTGTTACTTTGACATGCCACTCTATCTTATTCACATATTTATATTTTTTATGTTATATTTAAAGTTTTAATGTCACATTTTGATTTTTTGCTTTCTGAAAAATAAGTGGTCTATGAGAAATGCTGTCATTTTGACATCATGGGACATATCAGATTGGCAGGATATCCATAAGAATTTAAAGGTTCCTCACTGACAGAATGACTCCAAAGTTTAAGGGTTACAATACCCTTCTCCGTAATGTTCCTGTTTCTGCAATGCTGACCTACATACCACACTTACCTGCGTTGTCCAAGTTCATGGACCACACTGTAGTGGATTTGGTCTAATGCTGCTTGTATTATGTTTATTTGGGTCCCCAAAATTGCACAAGAATCCTCACATCTGTGGACACTGAGGAACCCTGCCCCCATTTGGGTTTCATTGGTTAAAGTTGCTGACAGCCAATGGCTGGGCAGGGCAGACAGAGGCGGAACTTTGAGGATTCCCTGGCAAGGGACTGAGGAAGGAGAGAGGAAGAAGGTGAGCCAGCATGCCTGGGAATGTGAGAAGATGCCATGCCTGAGAAGGTGCATAGCCAGGGGCAATGTAGGAGCCGGGGAACAGAAACCCCAAGAAGACTTCCCAACTGGGTCCAGGGCAGCAAAGACAGAATATAGAATTTAGTAAATTATAACTCAGGAATATCAGAGGGAGGTAGATTGCCACGTGGAGGTTGAGAAATGGTCCGGCCATTGAACTGCTTTGGGATTATCAAAATATAAAGGGTGTGTGTGTGTGTGTGTGTGTGTGTGTGTGTGTGTGTCTTTTATTGAAGAAGCCAGAACATCGGGGCTGGTAGTGAGGATCTTGGTGCCCGGATCAACTTGAGTATCTAATTGAATACTGCTATACCGCCCTGCAAACAGCACGCTCTGCGACAGAATTCAGAGTGTCTGTGGTGCCAGACAATGTATTTTATAAATGTTTTGAAACTGTCAGAAACTAAACAAAATAACTTTATGATTTTTGGTAACTATTATAAAAATATTTCATACTCTAGAATGTAATATTTGGGGGATAAAATTTAAATGTTCTGGATAATGTAATTCTAATAGTAACTGAGAGTTATGTTACTTAGAAGAGAAATGCTATAAATTCGTTGCTGCAAGCAAATCTGGTATAGTAACAACTCACAATTCTTCGTTTTTGTCTTTTCTGATGAACAGATCTGACTCGGGTTTTTTTCTTCCGTAAACAAATCACTTTACTCTTGAACAGACAGTGTTCCCAGAAACTTATAGATTAGATTAAAGAAAAGCCTCAATCCCAGGTATATGACAACTCCCTGTGAGGTGTTGGACAGGGGCCTAGAAGACACCCAAACGATGTAAGCTATTACTATTGCTCTTGGTAGCCCATGAGAACCTAATGATGAAGAAGGTATTGGTGAAAACACCAAATCCTTTGGTCACAGAACACAGATAAATCAAGCAAGAGCTGAGTGGGAAACCTCTACCTTACTAGCTGACTTCATACTGACAGGAGGCACTACACAAACCGCCAGGGCAGAGAAGTCAAGCAAGACGTACTTCCTCATGTGATAGGGGCCTGACCCTGGAGGGAAACCAACTGTTTTATGGTGGAGTTTGAACCCACTGAACAAGAAGGAACTCATAAGCCATAGGCCCCGGGGACTATTATTTGACAACATCATCACATTGTCAAACTATCTTTTAAACATCCATATACCCATAAATTGGTGCTGTGCTCAGGCTTCCTCCCAGGAGCCTCTTGGGCAGTGGTTAGTGCAGAGGCCTGGAACTGGCCGAAATGTCAGGTGATGGTGGTTGTAGAGGGCTTCACCCTAAACAAGACATTTACATCTCTTCTCCAAGGTTCTGGAAGCCTTGAAGAGGCCGATACACTGTAAGGACTAGAGGATGTGAGAGCAAGAACAAGAGCATGTCTTCTGGACATTACACAGCCAACAAACTCCTGAGCTCTCAACAGCTATGGCTACCTGCAAGAGTGTGCTGCCCCTCAACATTGCATCATTGATGGGGGAGGGCCCAGGAAGTCCTTGAGGGGCGATTGGCGGTTAGCTGTTGTTAGGGGACTTGGTGTCATTTTTTTCTCAGTGGTGTAGCCACTGATGGCTTGCCCTTGCTCTAGGGAATAACCCTTACCCATGCCTAGGCAAGGAACTAGAAATAAACTCAGTGGGCCACACACAAAGGAAATCATGAAGCCAGAGGGGGCTTGTTGAAAAGGAGGTTTTTAGCAGGAGGGAAAGGCGGGATAGAAGAGGGAAATGGGAGGGGTGAATATGACTAAAGTTCATTATATAAATTGTGAATCTATCATACAAAATTAAAACAAAACTTTAACAAAAGTCAAAGCACTTTCTATTTATGGAATGTATGTGATTGGAACTATTTTGGTTGTGGTTAGCAAAAGGTGATTATGCCTTTTAATGGTAAGCGTATTAATTATTCAGAGACCTCAATATATTGAGTGTTCATTGTAAAATGTTGTTTGAAGAGAATAGCCATTATGTTATATGAGACTATGACTATACAATATACAATGATGGGCTTACTAGGTTTTTCCACATGTTGAGGTCAACCACATAACAGACAAGTAGTAGAGTAATTTCAGCCACAAAAATGCCTGCATATTTCCAGCTTCCATTCCTTCAGACTTCTGTGGATTTCTTTCCTCTTCAGGGATAAGGAAAGCTTTAAGAGTCTTAACAAAGAACTTAAATGTACTTTGGACTAGAGAAATCCCAAATGGTCTGAGACCATTTGGATGGTCGCAATAGCAGGAAGTACCTTGGATGTTTCATTAAATTATGAACAAGTGTGGCCAGTTATGTACATGCAGGTGACTGATGGAAGATTCAAGAATGTGAAGCATTTATTTTCTGGAGAGAAAGCTTGTACCACTGTGGAGAAATTGAATTTACACATGCCAAAAAAAAAAAAAAAAAAAAAGACATTATATTCACATACTCAATAATCTTTAAAAATTAATTATAGGTAATATTTTGAAATAGCAAGTCAGAAGTAGAAGGAAGACAGAAGAAAATACATAATAAATAGGCTTATCATGAGAGAGTTAATGTATCATTCATTAATTCACTTTTCACACTCCTGCATTTATTGCAGAGCATCTTAACATAGGCTCTACTAAAAGCTCTAGGCATAGAGTAGCAAGGATCTTATGCTCACAAAACTTCCTGCTCTCATGGTGGGATAATAAAAGCCCAGAACTCAGGAGGGAGAGGCAGGCAGATCTATGTGAGTTTATGGCCAGCCTGGTCTACACAGTGAGTTCCAGAATAGACAGAGCTAAAAACAAAAACAAAACAAGTAAACCCTTCTCAAATAATATATAAATGTAATTTTAAATGATTGCAAGTTTGTTTTAAATAAGATGGTGCTATAGAAAACATGGGAATAGTCAGGAATTGGTCACTAGTGAGATACAATTTTAACTGAGGAACCAGGAAGTGGAAGGAACCACCCCTGTAAAGCTGAGAACCAAGTACATTCCAGGGAGAGATAATAGCTATCAAAGGGGCCTTCGAGAGGGCTGGCTGCATGTGGTGAGGAAAAGGTCAATATGTTTGGAACTTAGAGTAGGGTAGGTTCACATGAGAGCAGAGAAAAGAAAGAACACAGTAGATGATTTGCACTTTACTCTATATGTGATGAGAAACCTCTCAAGTTGTGCACCCCGCTTTATGTTCATGTACAGCAGTCTTCCTGGTGCCACAAACAGTTGGGTTAGGACTGGATGACAATGGAGGCTGGGAAGTCACTTTAGAAGATCCATACACAGTGGTGCAGGGAAACAGATGAAGGCAGCTTGCATCAAATTGTCAATAACAAAAACGAACATTTATTGAATTTTGGTTGTACTTAGTTTTTAATCCTTCCTCCCCCTCCCTCTTCCTACCCTTCTCCCTCCCCCCATTGTGTGTGTGTGTGTGTGTGTGTGTGCGCGCGCGCGCGCGCGCACACACACGCACAC
>NC_034611.1:15278577-15285630 GCF_900095145.1 Mus pahari | reverse complement strand
TAACCGGAGATGTGTGTACCGATGCATATACGTATGAAAGCCAGGATCTTCTCACACACACACACACACACACACACACACACACACACACACGCACGCACGCACGCACGCACGCACGCACACACGCACGCACGCACGGTAACCGGAGATGTGTGTACCGATGCATATACGTATGAAAGCCAGGATCTTCTCTACCTATGCTATACATGGTCTTCTCCATCTATGCTTCTCCACCTTGTCTTTTAAGGCGGGGTCTTTCACTGACTTGGGAGTTTACCAGTTACCTAGACTGATTAATCATCATGCCCCTGCATCTGTGCATCTTGAATTCATAGGGCTGAGATCACAGGGCTATGCCTCCATGCTTAGCTTTTTATATGGCTGTACATTTACAGTAGAGCTGATCAAATTTGAAATTAAACTGTATATTAGCTCTGAAAGAATTTACAGCAAGGGAAAACAAATGGTAAATAAACTGGCAATAGAAATTTCAAAATAAGTGCAGGATGAGAAAAAGTACTGGCAAGGAACTCCTCTGTAGCGTGGGCTTTGTGGTAAAGGCTGTCCAGTCGAATCTCATACCTGAAGTGCTTGCACTGTTAAGGTAAATGATCCGACAGTTTCGGTGCAAACTCTTTTATGAAGAGAACACCTTTGCAAAGTATTTCCTCAGGGATGTTCAGCCTCATACAGATGACGGAAAGCTGAATCAACATGATATTGAAATGCATATGCAGAGTAAATATTTATTTCAAAGTCTCACAAAGGGCCTTTCTGTTTCTGTTTTGTTGGTGCTTATGACTAGGGAAAGGTAGCAAATTTAAAGTACATGGAAAAGGGTCCCAGGAGTGCCAAGAAAGGAGAAAAGGTCTCCAGTTCATAAAGGTTTGGTGTTGGAGCAAAGAACTGATAGGTTCTTCTAATTCCATAAGGGTTTAGGCATAAAGTGACGTCAATTAGAAATCAAACATTCTATTTTGTCTAAGAGGAAGAACATGGTAGATTTGAGAAGTAAAATACTTCAGTAGTCCTTTGGGTCTTGCAGCCCTCCAAGATTGTCAGAAAAACAATTAGTTCTGGGTAATTAAGGGCATTTATCAAACGCAAAGGCCCATAGGATTCCCCAGTGCTAAAGCAGGCTTGTCTGTCTACGGGCTGAATGGAAAGCTCTCCCAGTTGCCAGATGTGATTGAGTATAGGCCAAAGTACACCAGGAATGCTCTTCACGCCATTTAAGGTCTAACAAGGACTTTAATCTTGTTAACACAGAGAGAAAAATGGTATTGCACAGATGTGACAAAGAGGCCGGGGATGTAGCTGAGTTGTTTATCATATACAAGCTGATTCACACCCTGGCACTGCATAAACTTAGGGTGGTGGTGCATGCCTGCTTTATATATACATGAAAGAAAAAGGAAGGGTTGCAAAACGTGTGCAACCTTAATACACAGAGTAAGAATACAAATATGTACACTCACTTTGTCAATGTGGGCAAAACCTGAGCAAACCCATTTTCTGTGAGCTAGCAATTCCAGTTCTTTGGTATGTACTCTAAATAAGTATGCCCACATGTGAATCAAGGGGTATGCAGGCTCTTCCCATTAGTCAAATGCTAGTAACAAGGTAACAATAGAATGAAAAAAGCCATTGTGAATACTAAAGTGAGTAAAAATAAATTAGTTGCAAAAATGAACCTTGTAAACCTGTAATTAAAGAAAGTCAGACGTGAAAGAATGTAAACTATAGGATCCCATTTTTATGACATGTGATGACAAGAAAAATTTAGTTAAGCCTTAAAAAGTCAGAACGTGAATTACTTTTGGAGAACACAGTGGGCCTAAGAGGTGCTAGCAATTTAATGGGTTTTGTTTTTGATTTTCAATGGATAGTGACTCACTCATCACTTTTGACCATTTAGTTAGCTCACATTTAAGATCTGTACATTAAGTGGGACCCAGACTAAATACATAATACAATAATGTAAGTCTGTAAGTTACATGTAAATTAGACAGATGTAAGTATCATATATATGTTATGATTCTACCTATAATATACAAAGAGGAGAGTTAAATAACTTCAAAGTTTCTAATTGTGAAGATTGTACTCTATTACATATCAAGAAGTACAAAATTATATATAATTAGTTCCAAAACAAAATAAATAAATACTAAAGAAATTTCTACAAATTTTGAAACTAACCCAACAGTCCAGGATGATATTTAACAGGTAAAAGCACAAAGTTATTTTGGAGAAAGGATAAACTAGCTGTAAGTAGACAAAGTGCTTCCAAATCAAGTAAGAATTGTGAGCAAGGAGGCTGAAGTGGGTAATGCAGGAGCTCTCAGCGACTTCATTAACCTTTCTCTGAAGCAGCTAAAAATATGCCGAAAACAGAATAAAAAACGAAGCCTGTCAGTCAAGTTACTTCAAAAGTAAGACAACCCTCAGCGATAATTTTTTCAGGAAGTATTTGAAAATCAGTTGACTTGAATTAGAATTGTAGTTGCTAGCCTGGAGCGATTTGATCAGATGAGCTGTACAAAGCTAAGAGCAAAAATAGAAGTTAGAACACAACAATTTTCCCTTTCCACTCTGCCAACCCAAACAGTAACGCACAGCCTGCACATAAAGAGAGCATACAGTGGCCTGACTATTTGTTCTCTTTCTGGCTTGGAGAAAAAGCTTAGAGACTGCCATTCCCGGAAAAGAAGGAAGGGTTATATGTGAAGGGCACAGTGCACACTGTGTCCAGATGTGTTGTTGAACACCATCAGAGGGGTGTTACCAGGGAGTACACAGAGGCAAACTTAAATCCATGATATGGAAATCTGGACTTTGATAAATGCAAGAACAGTGAACTAATGGTATGAAAATATGTGGACCGATGTGATAGGGCTTTCTAAGAAGGCTTGTTCAAGAAAGCTATGTGCACAGTCGTCATTGTGGGTTGTAAGGCACCAGTGACTCAGTGGAGCAGGCAAGTGACTAGGCTCTCCTGGAAAGAGAAAAATTAAAGTAACTGCTATAAGCTCATTCCTTCCTACACCCAGTCCTATAGTTCTAATAGTGATTGACAATTTAGTTCTGTTTCCTTTGAATTCTAAATTTGCGATTAAACGTAATTCTCTCACCCTGGAATGAAACCTAGGGAAATCAGTGATTGGAACCATCTTACTAAATTTAGGGAGGCATGAGCACAAAGCTGTGGCTCAGATTCCCTCAGAGTGGGAAGCTATTTGTCCGGAAGTCTTAATTTCCAAAGGAGTAGAATTTTCTACTGGGTATACAACAATGAATTCCTCAACTGGACACTCAAACTGTCACATGGCCACTCTGGGATCTTATCCAGTGACTCAGTGAGCAAAGGAAGATATTTACTACATTGACTGGATGATGGATCTGGATCTTAGGGTACAATTAAGTGGCTACTGCACCCTGGGGGAAAGGAGCAATATGTCTGGAATGCAGGAAGTCCCTCAGGGAACTTTGAAAGTCCTGAAATAAAACTCAGTGCAAACTACAAAACCCAATTCAGGCAGGAGTTATAACATTCACACTTTTCAAAACTGAAGGTTTGTGTCACCCAAGAAGTAAAAAAAATTCCCACTAGCTAAGGTGTCCTCTGATGGAAAGGGAATATAAAATGGATGGTGGGATAAACTGATTATAATTCAAGCTATGATCTATGATCAAGTGATCAGTTGATATTGTCGCTTTGAGTATGTATCCCTAATTTTATAGAAAATTTTCTGTTTATATGGTAACAGAAATTTTTGTTTTGTTCTCTTTCTCAGTCTTTCCTATCATTATAACATGTATTACTAACTAGCTTTGTGCCTCTGTGTTTCTTAGAGGATATCAAAAGGGGAGTGACAATCAATGGAATGAACTGTAGACCATAAGTTAAGACAAAGAAAGGTTTTCTGCCCATTTTTGGTTGTTTAATTGTTTGCTTCACATTTTGTGGAAACATGATTTTGTCATTGTCATTTGGAAACAAGGGATGGTTTAAAGTGATGTCCATTGATCACAGCTGACAAGGAAGGGATTGATCAGTTTTTTTTAATATGAAAATTTGTGCAGAATGAGCTGCGTATTTCATTGGATAGTTCCACACCCACATGCACTTAACATGTCCCATAAGAAATATTCTCATGCATAAGTCAAGATTCAGCTTATTAGTGTGCATGGTTGAGAGGCTAGGGTACATGCAATCTGCAACTCCCTCCTGTTGCTTATTAATCGGCTTGCTTCATTTGTTTGCTAACACCTAACTCTGTAACTGTTCCTTTTCCTTTAAATCCTCTTTCAGCTTTCACTTGGGGCTAGATGGTCACTGGATGGGCAATTCATGAGTGAAGACTCCGAGAAATGTCAGACATTTAGCAGGTGCTCAGGGGTTTCGAAACTTCTCATAAAGAGATTCCAGTTTGTATCCATGGAGAAGGGTTAAACTTGACTCTCTCTGTTAGCTTTCAATCCCAGGACAAAGGCTGGGGTGCCAACTTAACATATCAAAGAGGATGCGCCCTCTTGGTTCTCCCTACATCACCCCCCCCCCAGTCCCTACCTGTTACAGGGCCCTCCTGCCTGGCATCCCTGCTCCACACCCTAAACTTGTCCAGGCCAGGGACTGGGCTGCCATGATCCCAGCTGGTATTTCCTATATAATACAAACATTTTGGTGACCTGGTCTTTACCATCTATTCTTCATCCTTCTGGCTCTTTGGTTTGGCTCTTCCATCTCCTCTCCCCCTTCTCCTCACATAGCTTAGAGTCAACATACACTTTGTAGCCCCCCCAGATGTTCTTATCACTGGCAATGCTTTCCCCTATATCTATAATAAAATTTTTAAAATAAAATTTTTCATGCCCTTTCTTTTTCTTTCTTTTCTTCATTCTCCACTTCTGTTTATCTTACCTATGTGATTATCTGCATTGTAGTTTTTAATCTCCAGCATTAACCACCAACATGGTAACCTTAGTTATCTACAGCTACATTGGATCAAATCTTATTAAATTCTATGTACAAGGGTTATCTATCTATCGAATCTATCATCTACATGTATAATCTTCAATGACTCTCTTGATCATTCATATGTCTGTTGCTTAATGTTAATGCTCTCTCTCTCTCTCTCTCTCTCTCTCTCTGTGTGTGTGTGTGTGTGTGTGTGTGTGTGTGTGTGTGTGTGTGTACGCGGGTGCATGGGTACCATTGATTCTTCCCAGGGCTAGGCAAGTGCTATGTCCTTAGCTACATTTACTCTGCTTCTGAGATTGAACTCTGACTGATACATAGTAACAACTCTACCAAAAGAAGTTCAAAATATTCTCCTCCTAAGGCACAGGAAATAAGTAATTAGGAAACACAAAAATATATAAATAGAATGATATATCAAATATTTGTGAATTGAAAGATGAAAATTATGAACATACAAGTTAACCTAAGATAATGTGCATATTTGATATAATCCAAATTAAAAATTTATTTTATGAACTAGGGATAGAGCACAATGGTGCAACACTTACCTCACATGAGAAAGGTCTTTGAATTGATTCCAGAACTAAAAGTAACCCTATATAGGTTAAATAATACATTTTGAATCATCAAGTGGACAACTAAAGAAGTCAGGCAGACAGAACTTTAAAATTTCGTAGAATCTAACAAAATGAAAGCATAACTTAGCAGATATTTTGGAATAAACTAAAAACAATTTCAAGAGGAAAGTTTAAGCAAGGAATTCTAACATTAAAATCTGAGCTCTCAGCTGGGCAGTGATGGCCCACACCTTTAATCCCTTTAATCCTAGCATTTGGGAGCCAGAGGCAGGCAGATTTCTGGGTTCGAGGCCAGCTGGGTCTACAAAGTGAGTTCCAGGACAGCCAGAGCTATACAGAGAAACCCTGTCTAAAAAAAAAAAAAAAAAAAAAAAAATCCTAGCTCTCAGATTTAAAAACATAATGAAGTTTTTAGATCCCAGAAAAAGAATACAAAGCCAATTCCCAAATTACTAGCCTGAGGAAAAGAAATCACAGAACAGAAATTAATGAATGGCCACAGGAAAAAAATATAGTGGTTTAGTGATACAAAGTCTTAGGTCTTTGAAAGAATAAAGATTGACAAAAGCTTAGTAAACACCCATTACCCAGAAAAGAAAAAAAAAGAGTCAAATTTGTAAAGTTAGAGATGAATTCTACAGAAATCTAGATGATCTTTAAAGAATTTGACAATTTGTATTGCAATAAAGCAGAAATTGCAACAGCATTGGACCAGTTTCTAAAACATGTGATCAATCAAAATTGGACAAACAAAATACAAGCTCCTAAACAGTAAAAGGAGTGAAAAAATTGAAGAAGTTATAAAGAATCTCACAGTGACAAAAACACCAAGAATAAGCAAACTCTACGAAGCCTTTCAAGAAAAAAATAGAACTCTATTTTCAGATAAAAGGGTACTATACTTAAAAGACCTAAGGACAATAAAGACAAAGAGAAAACAACAGAGAATGCATACATTGAAATGGGCTTAGTGCATTCATTCTGAGTTAAAAATAGCTTGAGCAACAATGAAAACACCACTACCCACCCAATGGAATGACTGAAGCTTAAAGGCTGATGATGGTAGGTATCAGCTAAGATGGGAACAACCCTAATGTCACACCTTGCTTGTGGGGTAGGAAATGAATCTGGCAGGAAAGCAACTACATTTGAAAACTATTTAGGAATGACTTAAATAGTCAAACACACACTTACCGAGCAATGCAGCTGTTCTGCTTTCAGGGAAGGATCTAGGCAAAACAAAATCATATACTGGCACAAACCATTGTGTATAAATCCTAACAGTGACTTCGATTCTAAGAGTGCTGAATGGGAAACATGTCTAACCTGTCAGTAGTCAAGAAGGAAAAGAAGTTATGATATATCCATCCAACCCATGCATGAAAAGAAGCAAGCTATTGAGCTGGGCGTGGTGGCGCACGCCTTTAATCCCAGCACTCGGGAGGCAGAGGCAGGCGGATTTCTGAGTTCGAGGCCAGCCTGGTCTACAAAGTG
>NC_034611.1:15276553-15278482 GCF_900095145.1 Mus pahari | reverse complement strand
AAAAAAAAAAAACAAAAAAAAAAGAAGCAAGCTATTGATGTAGATGGCAATATTGCTGATTCTCAAAGTCATTTTGAGGAAAAGAGTGGTGTAAAAAAAGATCCTGTTTATACACCGTTCTAGAACATGCAGTAAATTTTGCATCGATGGGAAACAGGTCCATGTAAGAGGTGCAGGGGGATAAACAGAAGGAAGCATCCGAGAATCTTCAAGGATCATGAAACTATTCATTAACTAAGTTCAGTCAGTTAGGGACTTCAAGGCTGCATGCATATACCAAACACTCATCTCTGTGTATTTTGAATACAAAATGTATTGCACTTTGATTACACTGTTAGTACAGAAAATATAACTAAGTTGTAAAAACAGCAACGACAACAAAAATATTCATGTCGTAGTTTCAATCTAGAATGTTCCTGAAGGACCCACGTGTTACAAGTGTGCCTTCAACTTCAGTTCTGCTCAGGGTCTACTGGAAAGGTCTTTGTTTGCTTGACATGCACCCTCCAGGGCATAGAGAACTTGCCATTTTCTTTTCCTTGCCTCCTTTTCCCTCTTCTTTTATCCCTTTCAGGACTCCCCTTTGCTCCCTGATTCTGAAGTAAGTTTTGCTCTGTTGCATATTTCTGCCAAAGTACTGCCTTCCTACAGGGCCCCCAGACAATACAATCCTGGGAGCCCCACTGGAATCTCTAAGCTGAGCCAAAAATCTTTTCTTGCTATAAGTTGATTATCTCTGGACTTGTTATAATGCTGGGAAGCTGATACAAGCTTTAAAAATTAGCCTAGCATTTCTGTTGCCTTGCGGTGAACACATATTTTACATACTGTTTTTTTTCCTCTCTGGATATGTGTGTGTGTGTGTGTGTGTGTGTGTGTGTGTGTGTGTGTGTGTGTGTACATGTGTGCATGCTTAGAGGAGGATAGAGCTGATATGCAGAAAGGAGAGGTTGAAGGAAAGAATACACAGAAGAAGTAGGAGAAGGGACAAAGGCAGAAAAGGCTCAGAATAAATGAAGGAGGTTGGGAGACAGAGAGAAGGATGGTAGACAAGGTCCTAGGGCTTATTTGCCCCCAAGATCAACATTTGGACTGGCCTTTTGCATATAGATGAGCTGACCCAACATACTTCCTTGTGTGGCATCATATGATAATTTAAGTTTCTGTCACTTCCAGCAGGAAGTCTAGCTGTTGTATTATTTATTCAGTGTCCTTCTTTGAGATGGGGCATGAGAGGTGTGACACTTCTCTCTCTCACACTCAGAAAGTGGCCCTTCATCATCTGAATTCAGTGCATAAAAGATAAGTCTCCTTAGCATGGACGTCTTTTGGAGATTTTCCTGCCTTTTTTTTCTGGGTCCTACAGGGTATGTTTCCTTTGTCCCTTAATGTTAATTTGCCTTATCCTATAAGGCTTATAGGACACAGGCTGTATTTTTCCAGGCAGTCAGTCTCTGGTGGGTTGTAGAAATGAAAGTTTAAAAATGAATGAGATAGCTATAGAAAGGATCGAATTCCTGCCACCTGCCATTCTCTATGATTCTGTTCCTCAGCTAAACTCTCTTAATGGAGGAAGCAAAGCCAATTGTCCTAGACCTGGGAATATTATCTATGGAACTCTAATTCAATGAGCACACAAATAAACTCTACTTCAATGTGGATACAAACTTTTGTACTTGATTTATATATTGTCTGGGGATATTAGTAAAAAATTGGAAAGAAGTAAGCCGAGTAATGCTCTAATCTTTCCTTGTTGTGAGGGAACCTGGTAATTCAGGCTTTAAAGTAAGAACTGGTCCTCATTTCCATGGGATATGCAATTCTAAATCATTTGTAGCAGCAGGCTATTAGTGTTTTAGAAATGAGTCAAATTTCAGACACACACACACACACACACACACGAGAGAGAGAGAGAGAGAGAGAGAGAGA
>NC_034611.1:15260582-15276438 GCF_900095145.1 Mus pahari | reverse complement strand
ATGAGGCCTGTTCATTCCTTTCTCAGGTAGCTGGGTGAGCCGCCCTGTGGTATATCCTCCAAGTTAAGATGGGAGTTTTCCCCTTGAGTTTTCTTCTTCTTTGTCATGACAGATACTCAGTATGGAGGTTCATGAGACTCAATGCCCGACTGAATGTTAGCGTGGTGATGGTGGCAAGATCTGGGAGGATTTGGAGGGGAAGCCATGATCAAAATATATTTTTTAAAAATATTTTTAAAATAATAACCAAAAGAAAGTCAAATTAAAAAGACATTGGAAGAGGTGACTTGCTACTAGATTATTTGTAGTTGAGATTTTTTTTGTTGTTGTTCCAGAGCCATAATTTGGCCCTGTCTACAGCAGAATGTCCTTATCTGGAGGTAGAATTCAGAACATTATTTAATATTTGTATTTCATTTCTGAGCCTCTTGTGTTGTCTTCTCTAAATGGAGGAATGAACTCATAGGCAAAGGAACTCACAGAACACAGAACCTGCTTCTAGAAGTCAGCTGAACATAGCTGTCCATGGAGAAGCCCAGATTTCCCCTATCTTCTTACAGCACAGAGATGGCCCAGTTGCATTCTTTCTTTCTTTCTCTTTTAAAGATTTATTTATTTTGTTTATATGAGTTCACTGTAGCTATCTTCAGAGGGTATGGAATCCCATTACAGATGGTTGTGAACCACCATGTGGTTTCTGAGAATTGAACTCAGGACCTCTGGAAGAGCAGTCAGTGCTCTTAACCACTGAGCCACCTCTCCAGAATACCTCTCAGCTGTATTCTTAACAGTCAGGAAAAAGGAAACCATATAATATTTATAGTCAAAATACTTCTTATAAATATTCAAATAGTTCCTTTATTATTCTTCCATAAGAAAGATCCACTTTTAAGAGTAAACATTTAGCGAGTTACCATGTCACTGGATTCTCATTTGGTGTTTGCAACATTATGAATCTCCTGTGCTTATGCTCAGAGAATCTGTCCTTGAAGGATAGATTTCTAAACAAAATATATTTTTCCTTGTTAAATTCAGATCATAAAAGGACACGCAGCAAACGTTTACTCTTTGTTATATCATTATTTTCATAGGCCTTTGTGGTGGTTTGAATATGGTTCAGGGAGTGGTAGTATTAGCAGGTGTGGCCTTGTTGGAGAAAGCGTGTCACAGTCGGGGTGGGCTTTAAGACACTCCTCCTAGCTGTCTGGAAGCCAGTCTTCTCCTGTTTGTCCTTAGAACAAGATGTAGAACTCTCAGCTCCTCCAGGACCATGCCTGTCTAGACTCTGCCATGCTTCCTTCCTGGATGATAATGGACTGAACCTCTGAACCGGTAAGCCAGGCCCAAATGAAGGTTGTCCTTTGTAAGAGTTGCCTTCCTTCACAGCAATGGATACCCTAAATAAGATAGCCTTCAAGTAGATGAGAATATGACATAAATTTAATAATCTGTATAAGTCACTTTTATCTTAAACACATGTGCATATATATATATATATATATATATATATATATATATAATTACTACTTAATATATATATATATATTAAGTAGTAATTAGATGTAGGCCAGCAAGATGGATATTTTTTTCACAAAACCTAAAATAATTATAGGTAAATTTGTTAGGAAATTTTGAATATACATCTTAACTGATTACAATGTTTCTTCTAGTCATCATTTACTATGTAGCTTAAAATTCTACTGTATCTTGCTGATGTTCACAAAACTATTGTTAATATGATTTATTTATAAATAAAAATGATAAAGCCACCTTGCTCATCCTTGTGACTCAGTCATAAATCTTAATTGTTTTGTAATAACACACGTTTCCAATAATGCTGACTACATTTCCCACTGCATTTAATTCTCTGGAGTTTTAGACACTTCATGTTCTTGAGATCATACACATGCTTCCAAACTAACCAGGTACTCATTAGACTATGAAAGCAAGATCTCATTAAAAACTTTGTGTGTGTGTGTGTGTGTGTGTGTGTGTGTGTGTTGTGTTGCTGGCTCCTGTAATGTTTTCAAAGATTAAAAACACTGAGAGTCTTTTAGTATGTATTTGCTTATTTATTTAATCAAAGCAAAGATCTATGGGGAGGTTATATTGGATAAAGGATCATGAGAAAATTCCACCGGTTGAGTTGGGGAATTACATAAGACGTGGCATCTGAATGGTTCTCTCTTGGTTTTGCCTTTTCTGTTTTTGTATGTTTTCAAACATTTGAACAGATCTCTTATGAACCCCTTGAATGTATTTGCTAAAATTTAAAAATATAGCAGTATTCTCTGAAGTAACAGTGAACAGTTGATTCATACAAAAATATTAACACACGGGAAATGAACTAAAGAATCATTTCAAAGTAGTTATGTGTGCACATACAAAACTGCACAGGGTTTAAAGACATGGTTCTATCTGAGGTCATTTTTAAAAGCTTTATTTAATTGCTAAAATTTTACGTGTACATGTAAGACCATGTGCATATATAGTGTCCAGAAAGGCCCTGCAGAACCAAGTCACAGTGCATTATGGGTGCCAGGCCCTGCAGAACCAAGTCACAGTGCATTATGGGTGCCAGGCCCTGCAGAACCAAGTCACGGTGCATTATGGGTGCCAGGAATTTAGCCCTGGTTTTCTACAAGAAAGCAGCAAGTACTCTTAACCACTGAGCCATCTTTCCAGCTATTTTTATATCTCTGAATGAAATCTCCAAAGTTATTTTTACATAGAACAGAGTTTAGCATCACAGCACTCTTTACTTTGTTAGTAGAGATGAACCAAAGGTTAGAATGAAAACATCTTTGCGCATATTTACTTCCACCACAGAATGCATATCTGTTAAAGCAGTAGAGAGTGTAAGACGAGCGGGTAAGGAGAGTGTGACCCAAGCAGTCACGGACCAGGAGGGCTGTAGGAAGTCCCTGGCTCTCCTTCTAGTTCTAGGTGAGGTACAACAGCTGGGGGTGTGGTTTGATATTTAACCACAGCCTCACGTGCGTGTCAACAGAGTCTCTGTCAGTAAACAATTACCTGCCTGCTCTGACTCACTTAGACAGGGATACAAAGCAAAAACATCATAGGCTGAGTGTTGCCAATGCCAGATATTTATTTCTTATGGTGAATAAAGTTGTGAGACAAAGGCCAAAGAGTGAGCCAGATCAATTTCTGCTGAGGAGCATCCTCCTGGCTGACAGCTACTCGTTGGAGGTGTCTTTGTATGGAGGACGAAGGGAAGGAGGAAGAGGAAGGAAAAGATCCTATGTGTGCACATATGTGTGCCCTTGTGTACATGTGTGCATGTATGTATGTATGTATGTATGTATGTATGTATGTTAGTTTCAATTGGTTACTTTTTTTGGGAGCAGAAACATGCTGTTTACAGTTATTCCTCCTGTGGAGTTTAGAAGTCAAAACACTATTTAAAAAAAAAATGTTCTGCCATTGGTATGAAAACACTCAACATTGTGAATTTATTTAATATGAAGGGTTTTATCAGTAATTATCCTAATATGTCCTTATGGTTCTGGTATATCAAATTAAAAGACTCACTCTTGAAATTTCCTGATAGGGTTGTTGACTTTAAAAGTCAAGCAAAGCAAACATTAAACTTTAGTTCAGTGTTTTCCACTTCTCTGGCACTCTATGCATAGTCACCGGGATAAAAATTGCAGTTTCTGGCTGCTCACAAGCTCCCTTTATGAGTAACTGGAATACATGTGAATTCTCACTGAATCTGTCACCCTAAGTTGGACTCCAATAGAAGTGAGTTATGGGCCTTCCTGCTGGAAATTAGAACACAGGAAAGTAGATATTAGAAGCGGAATGAAGGTTCGGGAGGAACAAAGGATTTTTTAAATGGGAAGGATGAAAAGTGAGGGAGAGTCACTCTGGATGGAGGTCAGGGCAGTCACCTCTCCCTGAAGGCTCGCTCCGATCTCTTCTGCTTGTGTTAGCTTCACTCTCCATTCTGGCTTGTGATTTTTAGTACTTGGCTTGTCACGGGTTTTTACTTGCTCTTGGTGATAGTGTAATACATGTTTATGATTTTCATGGTTCAGTGGGCATTTTAATATGCTTGTCACTTCAAATACTGATCATGATCATTGTGTCAGGGGTATTTAAATGTCTCTCTTTTTGCTGTTTTGACATATATGATGACTGCCGTACTCACCCTTCTGGGCTACAGAACTTTAGAATGTAATCCTCCGAATCAGCTATGTTTTTGTTTCTGTGTTACTCAGTCCCATGTGTTTCCACCTTTTCCTTCCCATCATACTACCCTCTATCTCAGTGAAATCAATTCACTTTAGTTTCAACATTTGAGACACTTTGCTGTTGATTTGTGTGCCTGGTTTATTTCACTTAACACACCACTATCCCATTCAATCTATTTTACCTCACATGACAGGGTTCCATTTTTTTTTTCTTTTTATGACTGATGGATATTTTTCTGTGGACAGATGCCATATTTTATTCTACCAATGTTTGACTGTTCAGTGTCTCCTGGAAGACCCTAAGTTGAGTGTTTGATCTTTAAGAGGTGGGGTCAATGGTGGTGAGGGCAGAGACACAGCTCTTGCCACCCATTGCAGCAACCTGGGCAATTCTCCTGACCTTTGGGAACTTCTTTTTCAGTAAAGCTGGATCCTTGACTTCACCACATGAAAGAATTTCAGGACAGCTGGTATAAAGTTGGAATTTATCAAAAGACAGCATACACAGACCTAAACGTGGGTTTGGAAGTGAGAGGCTCAATGAGAGGGTAAAACTCAACTGAGAGCCTGAGTGGGCTGCTCAGAAGAGAGTCACACTTCTCTTTAGGCTTGTCATATATAAGATTTGGGTGAGTTTAAATGCATGTTATCATCTAGAAAATATTGCTAGGTAACTTGGGTTACAACTGGTACAGGAAAGCTAGGCTATAGGATGGTAGGACCTTAGTGTATTCTCACTGGAAATACATAGTAGCAGTCATGTTTGTAGGGTTTCATACACATATGTGGTGGAGGATTAAAGTTCTAGACAAATGCAGGACTTCGTCGAGGGTGGCTGGTATTTTAACATTCTTATTTGTAAGTATTTTTATATAAGATATTTGGACTGGCAAGATGACTTCGAGGGTAATGGCACTTTATTACCAAGCCTGACGGTCTAAGTTCAATCACTGGAACTCTCATGGCAGAAATAAGAAACAACTCCTGAAAATTATCTCCTGACTTCTATACATGTCAACACACACACACACACACACACACACACACACGCACGCACGCACACGCGAGCGCCAAAAAATAGTGTTTCTAGGTTTGGTAACTCTCACAACAGGTGTTAACTGTGCTGAAAATTTTGATTTTCAGCTGCCAGAGGCTTCAGCAAAGACCCCGTCTCTCTTTACATCCTCAGGGTTCCCTGTCTTTCTATCTGCTTTGGTGTTGTTTTGAGGAAGTTGGGAAAACTTGAGGAAGTGGCTCTTAAGTGAAGGAAATTAGGTCACTGGAAGCATGGTCTTGACAGTTGTATCCTGTTCCTTGCCCCTTACAATTAGTATTCTTTTTCCTGCATTCCATGTGGTGAATGGCTCTTTTCTGCCATTCGCTCATGTTGCCATGATGTTCTGACTCATTAGAGGACTGTAGTCAACAGAGCCAAAAATTAAATCTTTTCTCTCATATCAGGTATTTAGTCATAGTGAAAAGGAGACTCATTAATGGGGTTCCAGTATGTTTTCTGCCCTTTTGTACAAGGTCATCTCACAATCCAGCAAACAGAATGATGGAGAGATAGATGGGAGGTATACAGGCTTTAAGCCATTTTTGTTGGTGTCTTAACACACTCTTGTGAAAATATTTCTATGCAAAATATTGAGGCTGGCAAGAGAGTGCAAAGTAAAGGTGGAGAGATGTTCATAGCTGCAGTAGAAAGAACTGGGAATGTTGCAGGATTCCGACCAGAGAGTCCCACCTTTGCACTCTGCTGCTCACCTCCCTCCCTGCTGCAAATGATCATGGGAGAAACTCCTACAGGAAGTGGAAGATTACCTGAAGGGATACCTCATGGGTCAGCATCTATAATGAGGTGGGACGTTGTGGTAGTACAGCTATTTTAGGGCATCATCAATATCTATCTGAGGTGGATAAACATTTGTTTACATCTTCCCAGGAGAGTGAGCCCCGAAACACAGATGACTAAACTGAGCACTGACTGTGACCATTGATAATACACCTGCAATAAAAATAACTGTCCAGGTATCTTGCTGGCTTACTGATTTCTTTTGGATACACACTTAGTCTTAGAACTCAATGGTGATGCCCTGCTTCTACTTTTAGCTTATTGAGCATATTCCATGTTGTTTTGCTGAACTACTGTACTAATTTACGTTCTTGTACCAATACACAAGTGTTCTCTCCTCCTCTGTACCCTTGTCAGCCTTTGTTGCTTTCTGTCTTTTGGATGATAACCATTCTAAATGGGTTAGAGCTATCTAGTGATAGCACACCTTGAACTTGATTTTCCTTTGATTATTAGTGACAATTTTTTTCATGTTGTTTGGGCATTTTCCTATTTTGGGCAATGACTTACTTTTGAAGCTGGAAATTGACCATATGAATGCACTCATCCTGAGCCCAGTGTTTCCCTCATCCATCTATAACCATCTCATGGGCATGTTTTAGTTGGGGTGGAGCCCCTTTGCTTTCCTGCCAGCTATATACAGGGATGCTGCATGGACTGCTGCATGCTGACTCTCCTGATTGCTTGCTGCCTTTTGCATTTATTGTGATGCAGTCCCTCCTGAGGAATTGTGCTTTCCTTGTTGCCTTTTGAGGTCTTGCTAAAGACATTTATTCATACCAGTGTCCAAAATTATTCCCCACATGCTGCATTCTGTCTGTCCGAGTTTGCTGTCTCCCATTTTACCTTTCAGTCTACTTTGAGTTGATTTCATCTTTGCTAAGAGGTGAACATAAAAAGCTTGCAACATAATATGGTACACAACTTGTCCATGGAAATGTACCCTTGAGCTGCTTTTACTATAATTACAGTTTTGGAGATTCCTGAGGTTATGATGGCATCTGCTTGGCCCTAGGGAAAGCCTTGGGCCAGATGGCATCACAGTGTGAGAGAGTGTAAAGAAAGGATCACATGGTGCGAGAGGGAGCGTAGGGCATCCAGGGAGCTGCCAGGCTCTTGTTCTTTCGAGACCTTGAGTGCAAGAATGAGCTGCAAGAAAGTGTTCCTTCTTCTTAAAGGCCAAATCTCCATGAAGCCTCTTACAGGTTCCAGTAGCTTTTATACCAACCCAGGAGAGTCACACAGATAGTGGCTTCCAAAGGTATTATCTGAAGTCCCAGGATAATGGGTAAACACAGACAAGGAGTGTGCAGGGAGAACAATTATTTGGGGAAAATGAGAAAATAACCCCCTAGGATCAGAGAAGATTCAAGGGAGAAGTACTGCCTTGTCTTCCTGCTCAATGGGCTTTTTCGGTTCTTATAATAGGAATGAGAATAAACTGAGGGTCTGTTTGAACTTGTCATTTTGTAGTGGTTGATCCACTAAGTGTCATTGGCTGCTCCACTAAGAATCCACACTTCCTAAGCACGCTTCTCTGCCCAACTAGAGAGTTATTCATCTACATAGGGAGGGGTCACCTGAGTTGCTTAACTAACTCCTGTGCACCAAGGGCTCTCTATGTCTGCCTAAGTGGAGCCTCACTGTTGTTTTAGCTTCTTTTGAAGGTTGGAACTGCCCCTAGGTATAGTTTATATTCTCTGTTTCCCTGGCAACCAAGCATGTGAGCTTCCCTCCACATGCTCTCGCTGGCATGCACTGGGTTACTCATGGATGCCTGAGGGTAGACTGAACTGTCTGAGCCCCTGAGCTCAAATAAATCCTTCAGCCTTTAAGACAGCTCTCTCGGATAGCTTATGACAATTACAAGAAAGAAAGCTAATGCTCAGACATTGTGAGTTCCTCTGCATTCTGTCAAGTCCTCCCTCCCCACAAACCCCATTAATATCCCAGTACCTGACTGTTCCATGTCTATTGCATCTCACCCTTAATAAGCCTAAATACTCTCACCTCTGTTTGGAAACCTTGGCATCTTCCAGTGACTCCAAACCAGATTCTTTTGCTCACTATCACCTGGCCTCATCTGTACTTCTTATCTCATTCCATCACCCTTTCCTCGCCATGACTCTAAAACTTCCCGCCAATATGTTCCAAACCACTAGATATATAATTTTTCTTGAACCAAGACTACTGCTTTCTCTCTCTGCTCCCTAGGGAACGATTCCACATCCCAACATTTGACAGCCAAGCATGACATCGGCTGGTGAAATCCAAATTGCCCCAGAGCTGTGAACAGAGCCCATTTCTGTATGGGCACTGTAGTGCAATGATTTCTCCATGCTGGTTTTAATGGCTGAGGGAAAGTTCTTCAAGACCAAAGATCATCCTGTCCAACTCACTGTCTTGTGCCTCTCGGCTCAGAGTTGGACTCGGGTAGGGTAGTGCTGAGTGAATGACAGCCAGTGTCCTTTCCCAGGACATCCTTATTTGAGTAGCTGATGGCACATTTATTAGCTACTAGCTAGACTGCCACTTTAGGACTGGGCTGCTTTGCAGTTTTCAAATTTATGGTTACTTCTATTTCTCATTTCTTCAGTATCTAAAAATAGTCCTTCCAGCGATCCAGAAGTAAGACATCCAGCCTCATTCATAGACTGTGACAGTGTAGATATTACTGAGAATAATGAATGAGCCTTTCTTTAGGATTCAAGTCCCATAAGGTGAGGTATTCTTTTAACCAGTGAGGTGGAGTGGAGGGCAGAAGGGACTGAATATAAAGTGGAAATCAGATTTCTCAAAGGTTTCAAATGAATGGAGATGAAGAGAGAGAACCATCACACACTACAAATGTAACATTATATTTTGAGCATAATTATATTAAAAAATCTGTTCTTCAGTAAATGCTTTTAATATACCAACCAGATGGTATTTTTCCTTTTTTTATGAGATTTAACCATTGCATATATGCTAGATTTATGAGGAGTTATTTGAATTTTAATCATTGCGATATTAAACAGAAGCTAGTAGCTGACATAGATCTAGTGCCTGTAACCTGTGCACTTGACTGTGGAGGTTGTCCCCTGCACTCATCCAGTCTCTTTTACCTCATGGGCATTTTTAATGGTTGTTATTTGCTTACCATGATTTAATATCATTCTTTTCCTCCCCATGGATGGAAAGTGACAAGCCCTCCAAGGCCAACTGCCCCTGGTACCTGATTGTGCTTCTAGTGTACAGAATAGGTTGAACAATCAAGAGATTATGTCATTTTAAGTGAAGCACTTTGAGAGAAACTGCCAAGAACTCTGCAGAGACAACCAAGTTGGGCAGCCCGCATGGCCAAAGTTCACATAAAATATGAAGAGTTGAGTATCGATAGATATTTTAGTTTCTTTTTCATGGCTACAATAAAATTCCATGACCAAACGCCACCCAGAGAGGAAAGGGTTTATTTCATCTTACAGGAACTGAAGCCGTAGCCATGGGGAATGCTACTTACTGGCTTGCTTCCACGACTTGCTCAGCTTGCTTTGTCTTCAACCCAAGACCACTTGCCCAGTGGTGACAGTACCCACTGTCAGCAAGGCCCTCCCACATCAATCATCAGTCAACGAAATGACTCCACAGACTTTCCTACAAGCCAATTTGATGGAGGCATTTTCTGAATTGTGGTCTTTCTTTCCAGATGATGCAGCAGAAGCCAATGCCTCAACATTGGTTAGACTGCTATAAGGCTGTGGCAATGTAGTTTGCACAATGACATACACCATTATTCTATTCTTCATGGTAGATCAGTTCATTGTAACCTATGAGACCTGATAGAACATTAATCTTCTTGACTTTATTCCTCTCTCTGTCTCTCTTTCTCTTTTTCTGTTGCAAAATCAATATGGTAAATCGTCTCCAAATCAATGTCCTTTGAAACATCTTCTCAGTGTAAATACTGGGAAACATACCAGGCACCTATGTATCCTGTTCTGTGTATAGTAGCGCATTGGCAAGTATCATAATTTTGCCATGTTGATTCTTGCTCATATTAGAATGAACATTTTGTGTGTCTTCCAGGAGCACCTTCATGCATGTGGTAGTGTAGGGTTAGGTCAGCCACAGGCACCACCACTTCCTGATATACAGAAGCAGACATGTAGAGTATTGCTATCCATTCACGGGAAGGTATTTGCATTGATTTGAGGGTTATGTCAATGTGTCTCCAAAGCTTCATGTTCTGGAAGCTTGTTCCCTAGTGTATTGGTATGAAAGCTGTTGGAATCTTTAAGGGAAGTAAATCTTTCTTACAATTCATCCTTGGGAGAACAGGAGTTTGGCAGCTCACTGGATGCATCAGTCCCTCTTACCATGTGGTCTTTTCTTCACATACTCTCTCACTCTGTGATACCACCTGCCCTCAAGATTTTTTCTAGAGCCAAGCAGATTCCAGCATAGCCTTAGTTATCTCCCAGATTGTGAGCTAAACAAACCTCTTTTCTTTACATTTTATCTAGCATCAGGTATGTTGTTAGAGCAACAGAAAATGGACAGAGGCACTTCTAAGGTAAAACCTAGTGGGGCCATGACAGTAGCTCAGATTTAGCTCCTGGTCATTTTGTGTAATATGCTAAATAACAGTGTTGTTGTAGTTTTATGGGGGGGAGGTACTCATAAGATCTATTCATCTCAGACAAGGCAGTGACTGCACCCAAAGAAATCATTCTCCCTAGGCCTAACTTGGATGGAGAACAAATACGTTTATAGGAGTTACTGAGTTTAGGTGAGAGGTTACTTATAGAAGAATGGATGCCCCAGAAGCACATGTATCACCATAAAGCCCAGCCCAGCCTGGTGACAAGTCACAAATGTTCCCTGCACAATCTATAGGCAGCTCCAGTGGTGGGAGAGTCTGTCCCAGGTAAATGACCTTAAGATGAACATTGGAAATCTGCAGTTACAGGATCTTCCAGAGCCTTGTGTTTACTTCCTGAATTTCACAAGACCTTCTCTTAGGCAGGAATATTCAATTTGGAGGAGATTGTTACATGGCAAATAACCAAAACATTGTGCTCATTTTTTTTTTTTTTGTCAACTTGACCCAGACTAGAGTCAGGTGGGAAGAGGGAACATCAGCTGAGGAACTGCCTCCATCATCACAAATCCATGGGGAATTTTCTTGCCTAATGATTGACATGGAAGTCTCAACCCAGTGTGGTCAGTGCTACCCCCTGGACAAGTGGCTTTGAACTGTGTCACAAAGCAAGCTGAGGGAACCACAGCAGGCAAGCCAGGAAGCAGCATTCTTCCATAGCCTCAGCTTCAGCTCCTACCTCCAGGTTCTTGGCCTGGTTTCTCTCAAAGACTGACTGTGTCCTGCTCATCAAAACCCACCATTTCCTCCCAAGTTGCTTCTGGTTATGGTGTTACTTATAGCAACAGAAAAACAACTAAGACAAATATCCCATCCCATTCTCTGGAATTTGTAAATTAAATCTTAAATTTCTTCCCAAAAGTGACCAAGTTACAGATGTTGAGAAAGTCATCCTTATTTATTGTGATGGGCTCCAAGTCCCGTCACATGTGTCTTCCTATAAGTCCAGAATGAAGTGAACCACAGAGAGGAGGAGTTGTCAGTGTGGCCATAGTGGCAGAGACTGATGTGTTTGGTACTGGTAGCCACCAAAAGCTAGATAAGCAAGGCTCTGTAGAGGGAAGCACCTGGGTTGGGGCCCAGTGAAGTACATTCCAATTTTCCATGGTCCAGGATTGTTTTGAACCACTCATTTGCAATAACTTGCTCTAGCCATCATGGGGCAATAGCTTGCTCTTGCTATTATGAGGAGAGCCTGAGAAGGCTGCTCATGCCTCTTGGTATGCTCAGCAGATAAAGGATTTCCTCCAGTGGGTCACAAGTATCTGGAGTGTCCAGGCACTTCAGCAATTTGAATTAGAGCATGGGGGTATGAGGGGGCTGCAGTGCCCTGAGATTCTGTAAGCCACTGGGTCAGTATGAGTCTATAGATATTTTCACACAGGAACTCCATTAAACGCCCATGACCTGGGCTACAGTCTAGAAGACGTGGTTTGCACTCCAGCAGAGACAGGTGCATGAAGGCAGCTAGAGGATATGGCAGCTGTGAAGGTCTGTTGTACAGGGACACACACAGGGAAGGCTTGGTATTGGACATGAAAATTACAATTTCATCAACTGTGGTGTTTATTGTCCATTCAAGATAGAGTCTCTTTTATTTCTAGTTTGTTAGGATTAACATTTCTTTTTTTCCTGATAGTATGGTTGAGTTTATTATAATAGCTCCTCTGAACCTTGGAGAATATCACTTATGCTTCTCCTCTTAAATTATTCACAGGTTTAATAATTTGAATGGTTTTCTAACATTAGATCAATTTTTGAATTCCTATAGTAATCTTCAATTCTGAGATGAGTTTCAAGATTTGTAAATTCATTCAAGGAAAGCAGCCCACTTGAAAATAGTTGTCTAACCCTGTGTTGCGGATGGATTTTTCTTCTTTAATGGCAAAGCCTCTTTTTAAATCATATTTACTTCACAGATACGTCTTCAGTTCCAGTGAAGGTTGTTAAAAGACAATAGCAACTGGAGAAAGCACTGTAGTGGGAATTTCTCCGCATTTTGATATTCTTTGCCTTGCTGTGGGCAAGCTGCTTGGACTCAATTGGCTACATATTTTTGAGTTCATGTACCTGAGTCGACTGGCTTATAATTTACTTTTCATTTGCTATTTATTAAAAAACTAAAGTTCCTGGCACAGTGACAGACAGGTAGATCAATGGAACAGAATTGAAGATCCAGAAATGAATCCACACACCTATGGTCACTTGATCTTTGACAAGGGAGCTAAAACCATCCAGTGGAAAAAAGATAGCATTTTCAACAAATGGTGCTGGCACAACTGGCGGCTATCATGTAGAAGAATGAGAATCGATCCATTCTTATCTCCTTGTACAAAGCTCAAGTCTAAGTGGATCAAAGACCTCCACATAAAACCAGAGACACTGAAATTGATAGAGGAGAAAGTGGGGAAAAACCTCGAAGATATGGGCACAGGGAAAAAATTCCTCAACAGAACACCAATGGCTTGTGCTGTAAAATCAAGAATTGACAAATGGGACCTCATAAAACTGCAAAGCTTTTGTAAGGCAAAAGACACTGTCAACAAGACAAAAAGGCCACCAACAGATTGGGAAAGGATTTTTACCAATCCTAAATCTGATAGAGGACTTATATCCAATATATACAAAGAGCTCAAGAAACTGGACTCCAAAAACTCAAATAAACCCATTAAAAAATGGGGTACAGAGCTAAATAAAGAACTCTCAACTGAGGAATATCGAATGGTTGAGAAACACCTGAAAAAATGTTCAACATCCTTAGCCATCAGGGTAATGCAAATCAAAACAACCCTGAGATTCCATCTCACACCAGTCAGAATGGCCAAGATTAAAGATTCAGGTGACAGCAGATGCTGGCGAGGTTGTGGAGAAATAGGAACACTCCTCCATTGCTGGTGGGATTGCAAGCTTGTTCAACCACTCTGGAAATCAGTCTGGCGGTTCCTCAGAAAATTAGACATAGTACTACCGGAGGATCCAGCTATACCTCTTCTGGGCATATACCCAGAAGATCTTCCAACTGGTTATTATAGTCTGCTTGTGGACGTTGTACATCGTGGTGCGCACTAGGCTCCGCACCACGATGTACAACGTCCACAAGCAGGGAACAGAGGTGGGGGAGGGGTATGGGAAACTTTCGGGATAGCATTTGAAATGTAAATAAAGAAAATAATAAAAAAAAAGAAAGAAAAAAAAAAAAAAAAAAAACAAAAAACTAAAGTTCCTGGATGGGTCCTGTTTCCCTTTTCTCTGCAAACTTAAAATGAATGCAGCCCATAAATGAATTGTACTTGGCATTTCCTTTGTATGGCAACTGGTAAATACCAACTATGCCCTGAAATACTATAAACGGATTAGTTTTTACATTTCCTCTTTGGCGAGTCTTATTTGGTGATCTTTTTAGGATCTATTTGATCTGTTTGAAATATAATAGCTATACTGCTATCCCTATTATTTTCTTATTTTTTAAATCTCTAATGTGGACTGTTACACCCTTTGTATATTGCTATAGTGTGGATGTTATATGTATATGTGTGAGACTCTTTCATTTGAACACCTTTCTATTTTATTGGGTTTTTTTAATTACCGGCATCTGGCTGTGCTGAGGCCCTCGTGGCTTCTTTCTTCTTTACTTTCTGCTCTTATTTATTCCATTTTGCTGCTTTCATTTTTTAAAACCTTTTTGGTTCTTATTTTTTTCCTTACACCTTAACCTTGACAATTGCTGATCCACTGTCAGCCTTTTTTCTTTTCTAAAATATGAAAAGTCTGATGCTTATCTCCTCTTCATCTCTGACCAGCCTAAACCTGACGAAGTGACCATATACAGTATTTTCTTTAAGTTCTAATTGTGTTTCTTACAGTTTTTTCAGTGAATTTGTGAAAGTATAATTAGAAGTTTCCAAAGGTAAATCTATTTTTTTGGACTGTTCCCTTTGTTTTGTAATAGATGTTCATTGTTATGTTTATAGTACTGATTATATCCAAAATTTGTAAATGTATCATGGACACGAAGTCTCACAAATATGACTGCTTAAACAAGGACAATGACAACAATAAACCCTTGAAAGTGGATTCAGGGAAATCCCAGGAGGCCTTAGCCGTACACCAAGAACTACTAAGGGATGCTGAGAGCAGAAGAAATAGTTTTCTCCAGGCACCAGCACATCAATTGGTTTTCCACACCTCTCGATTCATACGTACATGTAGGTATCCCTGTAAAGCATACATATAATTCACATTACACAGACTGAGAAGATTGTGTGTGTGTGTGTGTGTGTGTGTGTGTGTGCGCGCGCGCGCGCACGCATGTGTATTCATGATATATATGCAATATATATATATGTAATGACAATTAATGAAAAAAAGAGGCTATAAATTTGAAAGAGAACAAGAAGAGGTATGTGGGAAGATTTGAAGGAAAACAAAAAAAGGGAAATGATGTAATTATAATCTCAAAAATAATAAATGAATAAATAAGATAAAAATAAAAGACCAAGGCAAAATTAGGCAAAAAAGACACACACATGAATGCACATGCATATTCTTTAATTAAGCTAAATGTACCTGGTATATAAAGCCTCTCTGTAACTTCTGGGCTATTTAGTAGTGTAGAGTTCTTTCAATAGCATAGGGCCTGCCTCTGTAAATATTTTCATTTCTTGGAGAAATGCTTCTACTTATTCTCCTGAAAGTCACAGCATCTGAATCTCTGAGATGCTAGATAAATATTCAAATAGATTCAAGCAGTTCTCAGAGCTTTGGATTCAAGAAGGCAAAGTTTATAGGGCCAGAATGTGCACGTTAGAGACGATTTTTAAGGTCTGAAAAACAATGTCATAAAAACCAATTCACTGGAGCATGTTTCTGAAAACCATGTTAAATCCTGATATTTTTTCCTGGTTAATAATAAAAGCTTCTTTCTTATTGAATCAGTTGTACTTCCTTCCTCAAATCATATTTTATTAGATATAGTAAAGATTTTAAGATTTAAAAACTACAGCAGATTACACAAAGTATAAGCCTATCTTCCTGTGACAAGCAAGCAACAAAATCAGGACATTAGCCTGGTTCTGAACTCTACTCTCCCTCTGTGCGTGTGTGTGTGTGTGTGTGTGTGTGTGTGTGTGTGTGTGTGTGTGTGTG
>NC_034611.1:15247591-15260512 GCF_900095145.1 Mus pahari | reverse complement strand
GTGTGTGTGTGTGTGTATGTATGTAGGTGTGTGTGTGTGTGTATGTTTGTGTACCCATACACAAAGGTGCACTAATGCATAAGGGCACATGTGGAGATTAAAGAAGATGCTTTGGGATTCAGTCAGTTTTTATGTTCTATTTTGTTCTCCACTGCCTTTGCACTGTTTACCCCATGCGAGCTGGCCTGCAAACTCCTGGACAGTTCTACAGTCCACATTATTTTCCTCATCTTGACACAAGAACCCTGATATTACAGATGTGCAGTGCTGTGCTCCACTTTTCAGATGGTTCTGGGGATCCATACTCAGGTTGTCAGGCTTGCTGGCCAGTACTTTTACATTTGAGCCATCACTGTGAGCAGGAGTGCTATTCCATATTGACATTTCTTTATTTGGACTCTTGTGATTTTACCTTGCATTATGAGATTAGTATTACTGCATTCTCTAACTACTTTGGTCTTTTTCTCCTTACATAAAATGTGTATTTTCTGAGGTTAGAACAACTCATATTTACAAGTACTCTTTAATTCACAAAAAATTCTTAATAGTTTATTCTTTAGTCCTAATAAAAATCCTATGACTACTTTGCTTCTAACTGCACAGTGGCTTGGAAAGATATAAGAATCTGGCTTAGAGCTGACGTGGTGGCTCAATAGTTAGGAACACTTGCTGTTCTTGAAAAGGACCTGGGTTCAGTTGCCAGCACCCACCTTAGGACCATCTTTAATTCTAGTTCCAGGGGTTGCAGTGCCTTCGTCTGACTTTCATGAGTATCAGGCATGTACACAAGGCATATAGAGATGCAGATAAACATTCATAAACAGAAGATTAAAAAATAATTTTAGGACAAGCATGTATTATTAAGATGGTTCCACCATAGGTTTCTCACCTATGTGATGAGTACGAGAGCCTCCAACTCTAACCTGACAAACCAATCCCAAAGAACAAGCACTTAAAAGGGGCCTAAGTGCAAATAGAAGATGAAACGAAGTTTACCATACTTGCTGAGCAAGAAAGGCTTACAACTAAGCACACAGGGTTGTCATTTGTATGTAGAAATACCTGAAGGAAGCCACCAGAGGAATCAAGAAGCTTGATTCTACATCCTAGTTCTAGGGATACATGTTGAGTATCCTTAGATTTGATGGCCTCTTGTAATAGTAGAGTGTGAGGTATGCAGAGTATCATATGATAAGAGAAAAGGGAGTCTAGGTAGGTCTATGTGTCTCTGACCATAAAGCCAGCAAGCTTCACTCATGGGTGCTTGGCTCCAGTGACTTTCATTCCAATCAGCTGCCAAAGGCCACCTTCCAACAGCATCGGTGGACTATAGTCATTCCTTTAATACCATTGTGGGACTAAACTGTGTATGAGTTAGAAAAACACAGCAGATTGAAATCACAGCACAGTTTCTCCAAGCAAGGTGTTAGTTAATCTCACATGTATCGAAGTATTGGAATAGCCAGTGCTTCAGTTGGCTCTGTCTGCTGTGACTGGAAGGACTGCGAGTAGCTCCATGACTCCCAGGCTGCTGGGGCTGTGTTATGCTGAGTATCCTCCCTGTTCAAGTACATATCTCATTTTGTCACCGATAAGGCCTTTACCACAAAATGTTCAAGGTCTATGACTGTAAGAACAAAGCTTTTGACACTAAGTACCGTTGCTACTGATATGACTGAATAGAACAAAGCTTCTTAGTGTGCTAGCCTTGGTAGCCAGGACAGCTTGTACAGATTTGTTCAGCAAACGCATGTATCCACACTTATACAACAGCAATAGCTTTATCAGCGTATTAGGCTGATATGTTATGTTATATGTATATGTTAATACAGAGTGGACCTCACACAACAGCACACAGAACCTTGGTATTTAATCAGGTTTTGAGCAGGGAAACCAGAGCTAACCTACTGTACATGTGCATGCTCCCATCTATTGTGACCCTTAACTTTAACATAGCAGTACTAGATCTTCTCAGATTGGAATAGGATGATACTCCCAAATAGCCATGTGGCAACCATTTATGATATCCCCGCTTCATTGAGATAATTCTGAAATGCCAAGTTTCTAAAGGATTCTCCTCAAGCCAAACTGACGCCGTAGCCCAAGGAACCGAAGAAACTTCAGAGTTACAGTGAGCTATACACAGTTACCAGTGTTTCTGTCCATAGTCTAGTCTTAATTGCACACTTTCATAGGGTGAATCACAAGAAAAGCGGTGATTTGAGGGGTCATTATTCTAATCAAAGCTTGGGGGCCACATTTGGTGATTGTCTTCTTTTAAAAATACTGTTTTAAAATGCTTCAAAATTTTAATTAAAAAATTTATGTGTACTGATATTTGTCTGTATGCATGCCTGTGCATCACATATGTATTTAGAGACTGAGGAAGACAGGAAAAGGGATCAGGTGCCCTGGAACTGAATTGTGAGCAGCCATGAGGGTGATGGGATTTGCACCCATGGCGTCTGGAAGAGCAACCAGGGCTCCGGAAAGCTGAGCCATCTTTCTGGCCTGTGAATGCTTTCTTGGTGGCAGACAGGTGCTACAAAATGTCACATGCTAGTAAAAGGAAGGAGGGACTAAAGAGACAGCAGTCCTTAAGAGCTCTTGTTGCTCCTTCTGAGGACCCAGTGCCCATTACTCATATCTGGCAACTCACAACTGCCTCTAGCTCCAGAGCCAGAGAGTCTGAGACCATGTTTCCCAGGGTTATCTGTACTCACATAGCATGGGCAGTCACATGCATACACATATGAAGAAAGCTGGGGGCAGCCAAGGTGCCATTGGGTAGGAAAGACGCCAACTGGTGGTATAGTGCTAAATGGTTACCCCTGAAAACACAAATCCAAGAGCTCTATTCAGGAAAAAAATTATATTTAAGAACATATATGCACATGAATATACATATATGCATGTATTAGCAATTAGTAGAAAGAAGGGCCCTAAATTTGAAGTTCTGTGTGTCAGGGGGTATGGCAGGATTTAGAGGGAAGAAAGGGAAGAAGAAACATTGTAATTACATATGCTATCACAACTCAGAAAGAAGAAAACAAAATGTGTGCCTTAGTTAGTCCATCGAATGTGTGGTCCTTTAGGGTCCCTGCTTCTTTATAAAACCACTGGGATCCAACTTCATCAATCACAATCAGCTCCCCTAAGCCCTGTCTGTAAAAACTAGAGCAAGACAAAGTTTCTGTCTTCCTCCTTTCTGTCTCCCTGTTCTTCTCTTTTATCCTCTCCATCCTCCTCTCCTTCCTCTTCCTTCCCTTCCCTTCCCCCCCCCCATTCTCCTCCTCTTAATTCTTCAATTCCAGAAGCCTTGGGGGTATTCACACCATGACACCTGAAGTAGCTCCCTGTCATTTCATGTTCACATGTGCAAATCATTCCAGCAATATCCTGGCTATAACACAAAATTTAGGATACATCCCTTTATTTCCAGTCAAAATTGTCAGTAAATAAATATAATTCTCTTTTTAGATTAAAAATGATATCTGATGCTAGGTGTGGTGACATATTATTCTGATCTTGACATTCTGGTGGTTGAGACTGGAGTATCTCTGTGAGTTTAAAGTCTATATAATGATAACAACTTATTTTTAAAACTACATCATTTTTAATTTTTTAACATTGAGAGGAAATTTAAACATCTATTGTGTGTATTTTTCTCTCATTGTGCATGTATGTCTGACTCTCTTTCTCTGTCTCTGTCTCTGTCTCTGTCTCTGTCTCTGTCTCTGTCTCTCTCTCTCTCTCTCTCTCTCTCTGTGTGTGTGTGTGTGTGTGTGTGTGTTTGTCATGATGCCTATGTGGAGGTCAAAGGAAAGCTTGTGGGGGTTAGTTTTCTCCTGCCACCATATTCTAAGGCTGAAAAATCAGAACTCCAGGCTTGAAGACCAGAGTCCTTACCTGCTGAGCTAGCTCATACTTATTATGTCATCTTTAAATGAATCAAAATCAGGGTTTGTGAGAAGTAACTGGATGAGAAGCTTAAACTCTGGTTTATCATAGAGACACTCCTGAGGTCAGACAGTCACAGGTTTACTCCTCAGGTCCCATAGTGATGGGGCACTCCTCAGGTTGCATAGTCATGGGGACACTCCTGAACACACATAGTCATGGGGGATATTCCTCATGGGACATTCCTCCTGGCTCAGTCATTTCCTTTACATTGGTTTGGAATGGCATAAAGATGTATAAAAAGAAACTTAATCCCATCCCAACTTTCCCCCAGTGTATAGAAATATTAATTTCAAAAATATGTAAAAATCAATAATACAAATGAAGTTATACATTTCCGAATACATATATCAGTTTTATCTAAGAGTGTCTTATGTTAATGATGGTTCATAGGCCACTAAAATATGTTCATAAGAGGCTTATTTTTCAACTTAGCGTTAGTACATCAATATTTCTAGTAAAAAATCTTTTCAAATGCTTCTGCTGTTATTTGAGTATACCATAAGAACTCTCAGCTAATTCTCTTCTCTCCAGCTATTGCACTGAAGATGGGAAAGGAGCATTTGCTCACTCTCTACCATTTTTCATGAGTGGCACTTGGTAGCACAACTAAGGAACTCATAAATCAATGACCTATTTTATCCAATTAAGAAATATAAATATTTTCATAACGTACAATTTCAGACAAGAAAATGTGTCATCTTAATTCACCAAAAAGTTGTGAATGTAATTCAAATGAAACTTTAGAGCTGTTGTGGTTAAATAGATTTGGCTGCCATAGAGTAATGTAGATGAATGCTTGACTACATTAGGGAGTGGCACTATTAGGAGATGTGGCATTGCTGGAGGAAGTGTGCTACGGTGGAAGCAAGCTTTGGGCATATGCTCTGCCCAACAAAGAAAACATCCTTCTGGCTGCCTTCAGATCAAGATACAGAACTCTCTGTTCCTCCAGCACCAAGTTAGCCAGTACAGTGCCATTCTTCCTACTATGATGAAAATGGACTGAACTTCTGGTATTGTAAGCCAGCCACAATTAAATGTTTGCCGTTATAAGGGCTGCCTTGGTCGTGGTGTCTCTTCACATCAATCAAACCCTAACTAAGACAAGAGGCTTGAGGTCAGAGAGTGACAGATCTGACTTGACTGTAGAATGTACCTGGCTTTTTGTTTGAGAAGGCTATTGTGACTAGATGAAATCTCGAGGGTCTGTGACAGTTCTAACGGCCTCCAACTGTCCCGAAAGTGGAGGTTGTGTTTGACAGGGATGTGTTTGTGCATACTCGGATACTTCCACCCACGTTTACTGACCATCAGCTCCTGCTTTCTGACCTGCTTGAGTTCCAGTCCTGACTTCCTTGGTGATGAACAGCAATGTGGAAGTGTAAGCAGGAGCTGATGCAGAGGCCATGGAGGGATGTTCTTTACTGGCTTGCCTCCCCTGGCTTGCTCAGCTTGCTTTCTTATAGAACCCAAGACTACCAGCCCAGAGATGGCACCACCCACAAGGGAACCTCCCCCCTTGATCACTAATTGAGAAAATGCCTTACAGCTGGATCTCATGGAGGCATTTCCCCAACTGAAGCTCCTTTCTCTGTGACAACTCCAGCTGTGTCAAGTTGACACAAAGCTAGCCAGTACACTGGACTAAGAGTAAGCTCCTGTGTGTTACAGGAGAAGCCTCAGCATCATTGTCTCCTGCGGTGAGGGTCGGGGGGGATGAGTGGGAATAATTCCCCTACAGTTCGTATGGCAGATGAGCAAGGAAGAGAAAGCAGGGGCTCAGTGTCCTTCCTTGCCTGGTGGCCTGGTTGGGAGCAAGAGGCTCAGTGGCCTTCTGTGCTAGCCTGGCTGGGAAAACACAGTGAGGTCGTTACTAGGAAAAAAAATGTAAACCTTGAGGAAAAAGCATAGTAACTGAACTAGTTAGAAGCTAAACGAATTTGACTTTTGGTGAGTCAGTAAGGAAGACACCAATGGAAATGAAAAAGGAACTGTAAAGAGAGGGAAGTGGTGGCAACCATGGACAATGTTCTTGAAAACCTTTTTGACCTTAAATGAGCATTTTTACTTTAAGGAATAAAACACGCGAGAGGAACCAACCAGGGAATCTCAGTGGGGGATGATTTGAAGTATGTTTCATATATATGTACCCTGTCAACCAACCCCCAATATTTCCAACACTACTGACTTTCCAAAGAACCCTTAAGTTTCCACTTCAGGAGGCAGAGAACAGGGAGACAGGGATCTGTGGCTATTAACACTGAAATGCTGTTCCCCCACCCAGTGAACAACTTTCTCCAACTATGGCACATCTTTTGAAGGTTTCCACAACCTCCCAAAACAGTGCTACCAGTTGGGGACCACTAGGTCTTCAAACCTGTGCCCGAGGAAGGCTTTTCAATACTAATAACCTTCATAACACAAAAAATCAACTCTGTGAGTCTCCTGCAACTAATGGTAACATCTTTGACATGTTGCAAGGGAAGAAAAAGTGGTCCAGATAAAGCTATACTGTCAAGGGTCTTTTAAGACAGGACACTTTGCTATAGAGTGATTTATCCTATTTTCTGAGATAAAAAGTGTGATAAGCAGAGTTCTCAACTTTATGGGGCCCAGGTTTTTGACAAAGCTAACGATAGCTGTAAACCCCTCCCAAAGTCAATTTGTAAGCAATTTAAAACTTACACACAGTATGTAATTACTAACTAACCATTCCTACAGGCAAGGCTGAATGGCTCTGCAGTTTTGTGAGAAAGGAGATAATACAGACTTAATGGTGTGGCAGTACATGGGGGGAAGGCTTGGGTAGAAGCATGGCTTTGACCCTTACTTGGCAAGAAATAGGTTGATGTGTAACATACAAAATCTTTTCTAGGAAGACTTGGTGTGGAGATTGCCAAGTTTTCGCTCATTCCTTGTGTTGTTTCTGGCTTTGCTGAGGCCTACCCAGGACTTGGAAGAGAAGTGAGAGCAATACTCAGCTATCAACTTCTCTTGCCTACTTTTGATAGACATTGCCAATCCACACAGATCCTCCTGACAACAGAGGATACATATGGATTTGATAACCTTGCCCACCAATTTTCTGGGAAGGCACCAGGAAGCTGGATTCATCATGCCATGTCGGACTTATGCCTGCCTGCCTTTTACACAATTAAAGTAGAAGCTCAAGGTGGGTTAGCATGTGAATCTACCTGGGTGGCAGTTTGTCTGTCATCCAGTCATTCTCTCCCTAGGTTGTAGTACAGTCCAGCTGGAAACTTTGGAAAAAGAGTTTGAGTCTATTAGCTCAGACCCTTCAGTTAGGAATGAGCTGCCTATCATACCTAAAGACTGTTTTTCAGGGGCAGGATGTGTGAAGGCATAAAGATGGGTAGGCACTACCCTAGACTTGGTCCTAAGCTACTCTGGATGGATTCTGAGACTCAGTGTTAAGTGGGTGTTACAGTTTTCATCTGCACTGTCCCTCATAACCTAATGATCTGAGTACTTGGTGCCTACCTTGTGGTACTACTTTGAAGGTCATGGAGTCTTTGGGAGGTAGGGCATGGCTGTCACCAGTTAAGCTACCAGGAGAGGACCTTTGAAGATTATACTCAAACCCAATTCTAGCCACAGGCTCTCCTTTCTAGTTGTGAGGTGCCTCCTCCACACACTGTCACCACCATGGGCTCCTTCATGCTGTTCCCACTGTGATGAGTCCTTCTGTCTCTGCCACGGTGTTTGTCAGGTATTTTATCACATCAATGGCAAAAGTAACTACTAAAAAAACACATATATCTAAAGGCATGGTCCTCTTTCCGGTTACGTCACATTCTATTTAAAATTTAAATTAAATTTATTTTTAACTGACATGAAGATAAAAAGTTTTTATATAAATGGGCAAAGTGGTGGTTCAAAATTACACTAATAATGTAATGGCTTAAATTTTGCTAGACTCACCTTGTCAAACCTTTGCCATTTTATAGTGGGTATTTCAAGAACCCATTTTCCAGGTATACTGTGAAATGTGCAGCTTGTTACTGTCAGCTATAGTCATGCTCACATATGATAGATTCCAGAACACCCTACTCCTATCTAATGCCAAGCACCCATTGCTCAACTGCCGGTGATCACCTCCTGCTTCTGCTCTTCCTATCCTCTCTCACAATTTTACTCCAAACTTCTATGCGGCTTACGTATCATATTCTAAATGCATGTGTGATCATGTGGCGTTTGTCTTTCTGTGCCTGCTTACTTTACTTAACAAAATGAACTTTGTTTCTATCTACTTTGTTGTAGACAATATAATTTTGACTTTTATGGCTTAATAGCATTCCACTATACCTTTTTCACTATGTCTTTTTGCCTGTTCATCTGTTCACATACACTTAGGATGATTCTTTTTCACTATTTTGACAAGTGCTCAATGACATGAGAGTAGTATTATCTTTTCAACATATTTATTTTCCCCTCTCTTTCTCATTCCTTCTCTCTCTTTTTCACATGCATACACCACACACACACACACACACACACACACACGAGCACGCATGAGAGAGAGGGGGAGGAGAGGAGTATAGTAGATACTACTGGATGTATGGTAGATAATTCCAGCTTTAATTTTTATGGAACCATCACATAGTTTCCCACAATGACTATATAATTGTCCCTTACTCTTTATCTCACTTTTCCTCTATCTTATTTCTTAACCACTGTGAGTGATTTCTTAATCACTGCCACTTAAGAGCTGTGGCAGAGTTCCCATATGCTAGACTTCCCACAGGTAAGAGAATATTAACTACAGAAAACAAAAGGCATTAAAGATTATTGTTCCACTCTACCAGAAAGATGGGATTAGTTGAGTTGTTCAGAATCCTAGGCCTAGGTTGGTTTTCCAAGAGACATCTGAGCAGAATACTATTATTTAGGGCATCTCCCACTGATGACTCCTTCTTGTGGGCAACGGTGACATCAATATAATCCTAAGATTCTTCAGCTGAACACAGCATTGTCCTCTCTATTAAAAGTGCCTGACTGTCTCAAAATAGCTACTTATCGGAGACTCAAGAGGAAGGCTCATAAATCTGATGGAAATAAAAATCACACATTAAGTTGTCAACATTCTAAACTTATTTACCTCATTAATTTAATAAACAGATTCAATTATTCTTTAGAAATTCTAGAAATACATGAATTATGATTTTAAAGGTTGAGTTTATTTTATTTCTTAGAGAAGGCTAAATACACACTGCTGTATTTTCTAGTGTCAAAATGAGTGTATTAGTTACTTTTTTTTTTGTGGTCGTAAAACATCTCAGCCAAAAACAACTTATGGAAGCAGCAGCCGCTGAATTTGGCTTATGGTTCCAGAGGGAGAACCCATGATGGTAGGAAGCATGGCAGAGGTGGCCAGAGCAGGAGGCTTTGAAATCACATTTCCACTCAGGAGCCAGAAGCAGAGAACAAACTGGAAGTGGAAGAGACCATAAACTCTCATATCCTAAACCCAGTGACATTTTTCTTCCAGCTCAAGCCTTCCATGTCTAAAAGGTTCTATAACCTTCTCAAACAGTGCCATCAACTGGGAGCTACAAGTTTAAATACCTAAGTGTATAGGGATATTTCTCACTCAGACCATAACAATAAGTACAGGCAGAGATGGCAAAGCTAGAGAATTATGCATATTTTTGCACTATTCTTACATTTTGTCTTTCTAATTCATCTTTAGAGCTGTGAAGGAAAACCCAATTTAGTGAAATACTGTGAGAAACCTTAATAAGCAATGATTTATTTAAACAAATCTTCAGACATTTTGATGTATAGGAGGATATATTATTTTCTTTAGGGTAAATACATTTTTATTCAAGTATACTTGGAGATCATGATTTAAAATATTGTATTTCAGGCACTTTCTGGATGCCAGGGTACAGAGAGCATCTGTGAGAGCAGAGACAGATGGGAGCAGGAGGGCCTACTGGAGCGTTAGGAGTTAAGCTTTGGCTTTTTGAATCCAGGATCTTGAAATGCACTGATTCCTGTCCATTGGACTGTAACGTTCATGTACGTAATCTTGGAACAAGACTGAATTAGACCGGCTTTTGGCTAATATGGACCATTCCAAAGTGTGTGGGTTGCTAGAAACCCTTCTGGCTTAGCTTCAGTTGAATTCAAGATGCTCCTGAGGCTGTCCCAAGCTGGATGAAAGAACACTCTGGGTAAGAGTGGAACAGTCAAATGGTGAAAAATAAAGTTGAGATCCTGGTCTGCCTCCCTCATGGAGTTGTTGCCCACCTCAATAAGATTATGGTAGGAGGAGCCTTCCACCTCAGCACAGATCTCCAAGGAGAAGCTTCACTCGAAGTCAGAGCAGGTCTGTGTCTCCTGAGAGAAATCACAAGTCTTCTCAATTCTTCTCTAGGTCTCGTAGCTGACCTGGGTCAAATGAAAGGAAATAGAAGACTAGTTTTCAAAAGAAGCAGTGTACAGGAAGGGACATCATTTCACAGGAGTGTGTACAGCAAATTAAAGTTTTGTTTGAGACTTCATATGCTTGGTGCATGTTTTAGATGTTTTATGTTGCATGTAATTTTAAATCCTTTGCCTCCTTTGCCTGGGACTAGTTCTTTGCTTAGCTCTGAGATCTGTCAACCCTGATGCCCCCACCACTCTGTACTTTGTTGTTCCTCTTGGCTTAGCTCTGCCAAGCTGTCACATTTCCTGGGAGCTGAGATCATGCTCCCAGCTTGCTTCTCCAAGCCACCATCAACTACCTGGCTTCTCTCTATCTCTTCCCACCTTTGCCCCTTGAAAGAAAAACATTCAGGCGGTTTTGTTAATTCAGAACTTGCCAGATAGCACAATTGTTGGGCTCAGAATTTGCTGCTAACCTAGTCAGCTAGTCTACATCAGCCAGACCTGCTTGGTTAACCACTCATAGAGGAAGCCATAGGTTCCAAAGCATGGCTGAAAAAGCCCCTTTCTTTTCTTCGAGTCTCTTTTTTTTTCTCCTGGTACCCAGAAGTGCCATCTTTACCCATCTTCACCCAGCAATTGGCTTCCACCTTGTTTATTGATACAATCAAAAACCAGTTAAGGAATCAGCACCTCCCCCTACAATTTTAGCCGTTCAAATTTGTTTTGGCTCTTGAAATGGTCACACTAACATAATAAAGTAATTCTCTATGGCTTCAAATGGATCATTTGAGACATGTAACATGAAGAATTGTTATTTTACAGAATTCATTTAATGAACATTTAATTTGCTTGGAATTTCATAGACATAGGTTTTTCATAGACTGAAATAAACGTAGGTCCTACCCAGTTAAAGTGTGATATGCTAATGATATAGAAACAACTGGCAGAAACTGAAAAAAAAAAAAAACTGTAGTTCCTCTAGTAGCAGGGATACTGTGGAGCTGTGGGAGAAATAATACGCAGTCTTTAAGAGCTTCTATGAACACAACCCAACAGGCCAAGGGTAGGAACTGTACTCTGAAGGCTTGAAAAGAGGTTCCTTCCTGGTTGCAATATATGGATGAATAGTTGTTTGTAACATTCTTTATTTGGCAATGAAAGACTAAGATACTACTGTATCAGTTTAAGGGTACATAGTGGAGCTGAATTTTAGAGTTGCTGTGTAAGATTTATGCCATCATTTGTAATATGTTATGAGAATCATTGGGATTAAAGGTTTGGTTACAAATTTTTAAAAAATAGTTTGGGAGTTCAGTACAGTGGTAGAGCACTACCTAAACATGGTTGATCGCAGGCACTGTAGAAAAGTAGTCATAAAGATGTATATTGGAGACAAATGAAAATTTGCATGTGAATTAATGTATTCAATCTTATATGCAATTAAGAACTTATAAAGGGCGGAGAAGTGGTGGTGCCCACATTTATTTCCAACACTTGGGAGGCAGAAGTAGCTGGATTTCTGAGTTTCGAGGCTAGTCTGGTCTGCAAAGTGAGTTCCAGGACAGCCAGGGCTACACAGAAAAACCCTGTCTCAAAAAACAAAACAAAACAAAACAACAACAACAACAACAACAAGAACAACAAGAACTTACAAAGGGCTATTCCTTCACTTGCTTAGAGCCTTCTTTCCTCCTGACTCAGAAGTACCCAGCCCACGGAAAGAAGATCACAAGATCTCAAAAGTTTGTATCTGAGCATCTATGTCTTGTGAGTTTCCTACTGCATTCTTAACCATGCTTGCAGCAGACAGGGTGTACTGTGAAGCCTCTATTAAAAACTGAGGGAAAGAGGATGCAACGCCTTCTAAACCTCTGGACTCCGAGATGGCTTGAAACATTAATGACCATCACTCCGTTTCTACTGATATCAGTACTGATTCATGGAGCCAATGGATTCATTTTCTACTAGTCGAAGACCCATTTCATTGTTTACAGGCGCCCTTATAAAATACTGTCCAGGGTGGAGTATTTCAGGTAATAAATATTTTCCCACTAGAATGATGTTGGGGTGTGGGGCATTGGGCTATGCACAGACAGGCTAGTCTCCAGTCCAGCTGAGGTCTGAACCCTGGAATGGTGATAATTCACCTACATGACATAGTAGGTATTCCCTCATGTTCCTGGAACTCTGACTCCTGCCTAAGTTATCGCCCCCCCCCACACACACACACAACCCCCACAACAGAAGCATGGCTAGAAGTCATGTAGGCAATGGCCCGAGCTTCTGACCTTCAGGCTAAACTCCTCCCCAGCTACCTAGCAACAGAAAAAGATAGCAGTGTACTTTAAAAGGGGCTGTTAGGCCTCTCCTTGCTCTCTTACTTCTCTCTCTCTCCTCTCATTCCTTTGTTCTCTTACCTCTCACTTATCTCTCTCCTCTCTCCTCTCTCTTTGTTTTCTCTGCTCCTCTCACTCTCTCCCTCTTACTCTCTCTTTCTCTCTAGCCTTTCCTTTCTCTCTCTCTCTCTCTCTCTCTCTCTCTCTCTCTCTCTCTCTCTCTCCT
>NC_034611.1:15245638-15247470 GCF_900095145.1 Mus pahari | reverse complement strand
CTCCCACATCTGCCTGTCCAGAGCATAGGTGGAACTCTGGTGGGGCATGGCTCTTCCTTTCCCCCTTATTCCCCTGGGCCCCTTTTTAGTTCTCACATTGGGGTTTATCATCTCTCATAAGAATGAGGAAAACTGCAGATGATTTAGCAATGGCCATATATGTTGGCAGATAAATCCTGTCAGCCTCTATTTTCTTACTTCCTTCTACACATAAACACATATTTAGTGTCAAGAAAACAGTGCGTGGCATTGCAGACACAGAGTCAGTGTCTAATATCTCACTCTACCCCAGTTCAAAATGTACCTGGGAGAATTTATGTAACTGGACTAAAGTTTCAGAAACCTTGAACTGGTCAAATTCTCAAGGATGCCAGGTATGAGCCTTGCCCTTTCATCAGCCCTCTGCCTTTATGGTACTTCTGTTTCATTCCAAGAGAAGAAGGGTATCTGACAGGGGTACAAGGCCCAGGTACATTCAGTGTGAAATTCTTAGCAATCTTTTTTTTTTTTTTTGCTATGATCCCTTAAGGGGCTAGGCTAGATTAAACAGGCACAGTGAAAATTAAAATGCTTTACTAGCTGCCTTGAATTCAGTTCACTTGGTAGTGCACATCAAGTTCATCTCTCTGCCTGGGAATACCTGTTGCCCTAGACACAGTTGCTCTGGGCTGGTCACTCTGGTCCTGATGCATCATACTGTTCTCTACTAAGTAGACCAGATACTTTGACTTCTCTCAGGGAAGGTGCACACCAACAGCCTGTGATACACATGTGAACTACTATGCAAATGGAGGAAGGAAGAAGAAGATTCAGGGAAGAAAGAGAAGGTACTGAAGGAAGAGTAGAAAGTCAGGTGGAGAAAGAAGGAACACGATGGAGACCTGGAGAAAGATGGACAAAGGAAGAGAATGGCAAAAGGCAAAGAAAGGAAGTGGAAGAGAGGATAAAGAGGGATGGAAGAGGAAAGAGAAAGGTAGAGAGAGGAAAATAATGTAGGATTGAGGAAAATGGAGGAGTCAAGAGGATCATTTGTGCCTTTGAATTTCCTAGGTAAGTGGGGGTCTCTCCCAGTGTTAAAAAAGCAAAAACGAGCTGGGAAAGGAGAAAGAAAGATTTTCAAGGGATAGAGGTCATAGAAGAAAATTACACAAAGGGGCTGCCCTGTGTGTGTGTGGGGGGAGGGGTCCTTCCTAGGAAACCTGTAATGACCTTCTGAAGAAAGATAGGACCTCTCATGAGGAACTGAGAAAGGGTCTGGTGTCATCAGGGTCAGTGACTCCCTGCAGAGGGTGGCTTGACTGGGTCTCTTCAGGCCAGAAAGAAACAAGAGGCAGGAAAGAGGAGCTTGAATTACAATGAAAAATATATCCACACAAGTCTGCTTATAAACATGAGTATCCAACGGGCTCTGTTAACCCTGTTTATCACCTCCAGATGATCTGTTCCTCCAATATTCATTGCTCTCACCTGTACATGAAATCTGAGGCCTACACTGTTCTGTCTTCTGTTACTAGAGAGTGTTTTGGGTCTTTTCTAGAGTTCCAGCTTAGCTTCCTCCATATGGTTGTGAGTTTCAGGATTTCATTGCTGAATGGCATTCCATTATATGAAAATATGGATCTATGAATATCTATCTTTATGGTCAGTCCTTCAGCTGGCTGTTAGGAATAGCCTGCTGAGCAATTAAGCATAAACCTTAGTGAGAATATATACATTCATTTCTTTGGATAGAATTCTAAGTGAAATTCTGGATCATAGGTGGAAATTGTGTTAGACTTTGTACTGGCTAGTTTTGTGTCAACTTGACACAGCTAGAGTTATCACAGAGAAAG